>NC_043704.1:130180761-130228536 GCF_006229205.1 Suricata suricatta
AGCTTCGGTCGCTGCCCGGGGCCAGCGGGTCCGCAGCCGGCTGCGCTGGGGAGTCCGCGGGCAGGGGGCGGTGCCGCCTCCCGGGCCGCCCGCCGCCGCTACCGAGAGGTGAGGAGCCCGGTCGGTCCCGCCTCCTCCTGAGTACTCCCCCGCCCTCTTCTTTCCTTTCTTTCTCTTTCTCTCAGCTGCCTCCGCACGCTGCCGCAGCCACAGCCGCCCGCCGCCGCAGCCGCCGCCTCCTCACGCCCCCTTCCCGAAATACCCTGGCAGCCCCCGCGGTCGCGCCGCTCCAGCCCGCGGCAGCGGCGGCATCCAAACTCCACTCCACAATATTACCACCACCGCCCGCCGCGATTGGCGGCCGCGCGGGGGAGAGGCCAGAGTAAGCCGAGCGCCCATTGGCCACGCCACCGCGCTCGCTCGTGCCCCCCCCCACCTCCTGGAGAGGGAGGGGGCGGAGAGAAGGAAGCTGCGAGGGGTGGGCTGCTAGCTACTGCGCGCTGGGCGGGGGAGGTGGGAGGGGAGCGGCGCCAAGCCGGGGGAGGGGTGGCCAGGTACTCCTGGGCGCGCGCCGCGGGCGCGGTGGGCGGAGCCCGGGCTAGAGGCGACGGGTTGGGGGGGCATCTGAAAGCGGGGTAACGGCCCTGGGCTCGCACGTGGAGGTGGAAGTGGAGTGAGGACGTTCCCCAAAGCTAGAGGACGATGAAGGAACTGGGTGAGGGGCCGGAAGGGGCGTGAGAGATGGGCACCTGGGGGCTGCTGCTTTCCTGCCAGGGGAGAGAGGCGACCCGGACGCACACGTGGAGGGAGAGTGAGAATGTGCCCCTGGGCTTGGGGAGGCTGAAGGAGCCACGAGGGTCGGGGGAGAGGCATTCACCGGGAGGCTGCTGCCGGGTCGGGGACTGTGGGCAAGGCCAGAAGGCGGGGGCTCCTGAGGAGCGTGAACTCTCGGGTCTCGCGCGTCGAAGGACAAGGAGTGCTCTTCCCCAGCACACGCCCCTCCGGACTTGGTTGGACTGGGCACGGCAGGGTGTGAGACGTGACGCTTGGGGGCTGCCGCCCTCCCGGGGGGCAGCACCCGAACCGGAGGGTGGGGAGGGGAAGGGGAGCGATGCTGCACTCGAGGCGGAACCGCGGCATCTTTTCAGCCAAACAGGTTGGGGACGCTGGCTGGAGTCGTTCTCTGCCCGAAGTCCCAATCAGAAGCAAAGCTGTGGTTCTCCAAAATCCTCCTGCCGGGCTTGCATTTTTTGTTTCTCCTTTCTTCTCTCGCGTCTGAAGGCTTTTGCCTCCCACTCGAGAGAAATCAATTAAAAAAAAAATAAAAGATGTGCTGGATTTCCAATAAATAGCATCCTTGGATGGAGAAGAAGAGAAACGATTCCCTCGCCCTGCCACACACACCCCCACGCCACCCCACAGTTCTGAAATGGCTTTTCTCTCTAAGGCAGCACCACACTGTTGCCATTCCAGGCTTGTGTGGGAGAAGGCTGTTGTGCGCCTGTGTCTGTCCGCCTGGGCGGCTCCAGCCCCTGGTTAATAAAAGGTACAGATGGTTAGAGCACAAATGTGTGACGTCAGGCTCGGTTTAAAAAAGTCCCCTTTTCCGACATCAATTGTGTCTCTTGGGACAGACTGTATTTAGAGGATCGATTTTAGTCTAGTGGCAGTCAGGAGAAAAGGGGTCCTATGCCAAGACTGTCAGCTTATAATCTGTGCTTAAAACAAAAAACTTACCTTTTAGCCTCATAAAACAATGAAACTATCAGTAATCAAAACGAAAAAACACTGCTGATTAATAGGATGACCCTTCTAATATTCTTTGACATATCAGTGCCTTGATTCCATAGAAACAATTTCTTATCTAAAATTAACAATCCTCGGGGCGCCTGGGTGGCTCAGTCGGTTGAGCCTCCGACTTTGGCTCAGGTCAGATCTCACGTCTGTGGGGTCGAGCCCACGTCGGGCTCTGTGCTGACAGCTAGCTCGGAGCCTGGAGCCTGCTTCCAGTTCTGTGTCTCCTTCTCTCTCTGCCCCTCTCCCTCTCATGCTCTGTCTCTCTCTGTATCAAAAATAAATAAAATATTTAAAAAAAATAAAAATAAAATTAACAATCCTCATAAATTATATTTTCTACTGGAAGTGGATTCTCATAACAGGTAACAATCATGCTGAGGCTAAAGAGGAAGCTAAACTACTCTTTCTTTGTATTTTTAGTATCTCACTCCCCTATACTTCAACAACTTCAGTAGATATATGTCATCCAGCCTCTCCTTGTCAGTTTAGTGAGGGTGAATGAGTTAAGTTGTGAAAGCATTTGAATTCTCCCAATCACAAGAGTACTTTGTGATTTCAAGTCACCTTTGTAATAATTACCCACAGGTTACATCCAACACAGTTCTATCTTAGGCAAGGGATGTAAGAATTTATCCTTCTTCGTACAAGAAGGTTCATGTACTGTGGATGTCTAGCCAAGAATTAATACATCCCCTTCTCCTCAAGTTCACCCCCAATAATCTCTTCTTCAGGTTAAAGTTCTAGAATTTAAAAGCACAACAGGAACTTGATTTAGAACAGCAAAGATTAACTTTTGGGAGAACACAAGTGCATTTGAGAGTTTGAATTTAAGTTGTGGACAGAGTGCATTTAAAAAGTTTTACAATTGAGCGAATGAAACTTTTCAGGACTCATCTGAAAATCCTAATTAACAAAAATTAATGAAAATATTTTATAATGTACCATCTTTGACAGTCTTGCATATGGTAAGCTCTGGGCTCTCCTGATAGGGAATGCCTAATATCTAGCTCAGTTCCCACCCTTAATCCTGAACAGCATGTAACTTGAGTCTTAATTTCATGATTTGTAAAAATTAATCTTAACATTACCTGACCTATGCATCTCACACAATCAAATAAGATAATAATGTGTGAAAGGCTATGGAAACTCTGCAGAACTGTTCAAATATAATGTTACTACAACTGCATTTCCATAGCTGGAGAGAGGATACAATCATTCTGGAAAGTAGGAATAAAAATTTGATATAATTGAGCAATAAAATGAAGTTAAGATTCATGTCCAAATATTTTTTTATGTTTATTTTTGAGAGATACAGACAGCATGTGAGTGGGGAAGGGGCAGAGAGAGAGGGAGACACAGAATCCGAAACAGGCTCCAGGCTCTGAGCTGTCAGCACAGAGCTCCATGCAGGGCTTGAACATGGGAATGGCAAGATCATGGCCTAGGCCAAAGTTGGACGCTTAACCAACTGAGCCATCCAGGTGCCCCCATATTCAAATTCTGATAAACTTCTTCAAAATCTTTTCCTCCCTATTATAAAACACTCATATATTAAAGGAACCTGTGGTATTGAAAAATCCCATATCATCAAAGCCAGGAACTTGAATGGTCAGTAATCTCTCCCATCCATTCCCCCCCTCCCCCAACACACACATTTTAAGATGTTATTTTAATTTACCTTTACCACAGTCAGCAGCTCTACTCACATTTTAAGTACTCTACAGTCAAAAAAGGAAACTTCAAATTTTAGGTCTCAAGGCATGACTAATCAGTTGGTCTAGACTCATGTGACCAAGCCTTAGTCAATCATTACAACCAAAGAATCAAGGTCTGATAACTGAAAACAGCTTCTTTTCAGAGTTTATGTCTAAAATGGTAGAAGGAAAGATGTCATACAGACATGACCACCAGGGAAATTGGTGTGAGCTAGGCAGCCACTGTAAATTTTATTTAGTGTGCTGCTCTCTCTGGGAAACTTGTCAGCACCTCAAATGCTTCACTTCATCTAAGTTTTTCAACAACCTCAGTTACCTATGTTGGGAAATGGGGGCCCAGAGATGTTGTGTGCCCATAGTTACCTAACTAAGTAATGTTAGGTCTGGATGCATAAGAGCTTTGAAAGCCAGAAGAGTGGTAAGTGTGATGGGAAATTTTGATAATCCTTATATTATATAAATAATTTTTAGGAAGAGACTGAAATACATGTAAAATGTATATAATAACCTGCCAGAACAGCCAATATAAATTCATAGACCTGGAGGAATGTAGAAGACCCAATATACATCTAAAAGAGTTTCTGGAGGAAAGAAAATAGATTATGAAGGAGAGGCGATATCCAAAGAGATGATGTGTGAGAATTTTTCAGACCTGAAGAAAACCATGGGTTATCAAATCAAATCAAGCAGAATAAATTTTTGAAACAGACTTATATATGAGTGAAATTACAGAATACCAAATGCAATAGGAAAATATTTAAAGTTACCAATGAGAAAAGTCAAATAATCCTTAAAGGAATGACAGTCATTTTGATAGGAAATAAGTCATTTTGACAAGAATGACCCATCAGCAGATTTAGAAGCAGCAATAGGTGACAGAAGACAATGGAAAATATCTTCAAAGTACTGAGAGTCCATAGCTGAAAAACTAGTATTCTATACCTAGCTAAACTATCTTTCAAAAGGAAGAACAAAATAAACACATTTTCAAATTTATTACTCACAGATGCTCATTGAAGGGCATACTAAAGAATTTCCTCCAATAAGATAAAAGCTGACCCCAAAAGGAGTAGGTAAGATGGGAGAAGGCAGGATAAATAAATTAGCAAATATCCTGGTTAATTAAATCAGCAATATTTTTTTATGTGACACTATTTTGGAATTTTAAAACCAGGTGAAATTAAAATATTAGCCCTTAAAAATATAGATGATAACAAAAGGGAGTTCTGAATTAAAGACTTAATTTATTTTACTCAGGAGTGAAATATGTCTTAACTTTAGACTTTGACAAGTAATTATATTGTTTAAAAATCTTTGTTGCAAACAACAGACTTCAAGCAAGAATTTCTTAAATTGACATTCACCAGCTCTAAGGTCATTGGGTAAGCCAAAAAAAATAATAATAATAATTGGGTTAAGTTTCTAGAAAAATTGCCAAACCATCAACAGAACTGGCCTGATAAAGAAAACTGCTGCTATTCCCATCAAACCCCAAATGCCATGAGCTCAACTTTTCTTCACCTGTTCTTGCTATCACCATCAATACCAATTCTGTGTCATAAGGACCTTGCAATGACTGCCACCTTTATAAGCTTGATGCTTTCATCTTTACCTGCACCAGGAAAATGGAAGCTGTGTGCCAGGCTTGTATCCTCACATTTCTCACATTTCCACAAGTGCTTATGGCTAGCACAGCTTATATCCTAGGCCTGCATCCTGGTTGCAAGGGAGGCAGGAAATCAGAGTTCTGAATTTTATATTGGAAAGGTGAGATTTATAACCAGGGAATTATCCTAAATATAGAAAAGTTATTTAAAACATTATGGCAGAGGGGTGTCTGGGTGGCTCAGTTGAGTAAGTGTCCGACTTCAGCTCAGGTCATGATCTAGCAGTTTGTGGGTTCAAGCCCTGCATTGGGTTCTATGTTGACAGCTCAGAGTCTAGAGCCTGTTTCAGATTCTGTGTCTCCCTCTCTCTCTCTCTGCCCCTTTCCCACTCATATTCTGTCTCTCTCTGTCTCAAATATAAATAAACTATAAAAAAATTAAAAAATTATGGCAGAGGCACCTGGGTGGGTCAGTCAATTGAGCATCTAAGTCTTGATTTCGGCTCAGGTCATGATCCCAGAATCATGGGATCAAGGCTTGCATTGGGCTCTACACTGAGCATGGAGCCTGCTTAAAGTTCTCTCCCTTTCTCCCTCTGCCTTTTTCTCCTGCTCGTTCTCTCTCTCTCTCTCTCTCTCTCTCTCTCTCTCTCTCTCTCTCACAACAATAAATTAAAAGTAAAAGATTATGGCAGCCTTGACTATATCAGTGTGTTTCTGAAATACATATTAAACGTTGAAGGGTATTCATCAAAATTAAAGAAATAGAATGTCTAACTTCCAAATCTATAGAGGAAAAAAATGACCTAGAGAAAACTTAGTTACTGGATTAGCAGGCATAAAAGAAGAAAAGAAAAGTAAATTAAAAGTATAAATAGGAAACAAGATTCTAGAGAGAAACCCAAGTGTTATTAATCATAATAAATATAAATTGTATTATTAAAAAACAACACAAGAAGCACATTTAGACTGGGTTTTTAAAAAAAGAAACTCAGCCATGTTCTCTTTGCAACTATATGGTTAGAACATATTACCAAAACATTTGGAAAAAGGCAATTTTTTTTTAAAAAACTACCAAGAAAATACTAACCCAAAAATTGTTCATCTAATAACATTAATATCCAACATAAGAATTTACAACAAAGATTGATAGAGATAAAGAGGTAACATGTAGTAATTCTAAAAGGAACTATCCACCAAGACAATCTACAGTCATGATGAAATGATGAACTAATGTGCACTTAACCACATAGAGCAAAGTTTGATGGAACTACATAGAGAAATTGATAAATGCAAAAACTAATAAGCAGATAAAAGAGAGAATGCCATGGGATCAATAAGCTTGGTATTATGTGAGATTATATATATGTACACACACATACACACCCATAATCAATAGTAAAAAATAGTTCATGCCATTCCTCCAAGTCCAGCTATTTTACAGGTGAATTATAGAAAATGTACAAGAGAAAATACCTTTCCTTTGTTTTATTTCACAGAGTAGGAAGCTAAAAACCAATTGTATAACCAAGTCTCCTGATGCACCAGGTGCTTCTTAGATACCTTGTCTTCCAAACTAACCCTCTGATATATCCAGTATTGTGTTATTGTTTTTGGGAGAGAGAGAGAGTGTATGAATGGGGAAAGGGGGAGAGGGGGAGAGAGAAAGAGAGAGAGAGAGAGAGAGAGAGAAAATCTTAAGTGGGCTCCATGCTCAGCACACATCTGGACATGAGGATTGATCTCGTGACCCTGGGATCATGACCTGAGCCAAAATCAAGGGTCAGACACTCAACCAACTGAGCACCCAGATAACACACACATGCCCAGTTTTTGACAAGTGTAATTGTTTCAACAAGGCCATGCAGAATCATTTCATTTGGTCAAAAGCTCTTCCAAGGATATCTGTTTAACTGCTTCAAATATCTCTCCTGGTGATAGTTGCTCTGTGTTCAAAATACATAGAAAATACGTATAATAGACTGCATAGGATAAAGCTATACAATTGTGTGCAGAGTATGATATAAGCTATGTAAACAAAAACAATAAAAGCAAGCAAAAATCTGAATAGGAAAAAATTTAAGCCTGGAAAAAATATACCACAATATTAAATAAAGTTGTGTTTGACAGAAGTAGGAGTAATTTCTTCTATTTTTTTGTACTCTGCATATTTTGTTTAGTGAGAAATTGTTTAGGTAGTTTCCAGGTATATTAGTGCATCATGATTCCATTACTTCACTGGGGGAAAAAAAAAAGACATGAGACATACAGAAAACAACTGTCAAAGTGGCAAAAGAAATTCTGACTTTATCGATAAGTCCATTAAATATGACCAAACTAAACATGCTATTCAAAAGGTAGATACTATCAAACAGAATAAAACAGCAAGACCCAACTCTCTGTCACAGACCTACAAAAGACACACCTGAGTTTAAAGATATTAGATTGAAAGTAAAGGATGGAAAAGATACAGCACACAAACAGTAGCCATAAGAGGCCTAGAATGACTATATTAGTACCAGACATATTGAAAGACAAATATTATTGGAAACATTTTTGATAAATGGTCAACACATCTAGAAGATATACATATTTATATGTACATCAAAGAACCATCTCCTAAAGTGTATGACACAAAAACTGGCAAAAATGAAAGGAGAAATAGAGATTTCAGTTCTCACTTTCAATAGTAGAACAACTTTATCAAAACTATCAACCAACTTGTCTTAACTAATATTTATAAAACACTCCATCCAAAAACTGCAAAATATACATTTCTTTGCAAGTGCATATGGAACATTCTCCATGCTAGACCATATACTGTAAAACAAGTCCCAATTAAATAAAGAAGACTGAAATTATACAAAGTATGTCCTCTGACCACAATGGAATTAAATCACAGATCTATAACAGAAAGACATCTGAGAAAACACTAAGTAGTTGGAAATTAAGCGACACACTTCTGAATAACCCATGAATTAAAGAAGAATCACAAGGAAAATTAATCAAAATTCATGGCATGCATCTAAAGCAGTGCTTAAAGAGAAATGTGTAACTTTAGATGCCTGTATAGGAAAAAAGTTCTTACATCCAGATGGCAAACAGACACATGAAAAGATCTTCAACAACACTCATCATCAGGGAAATACAAATCAAAACCACAATGAGATACCACCTCACACCAGTCAGAATAGCTAAAATTAACAACTCAGGAAACAATAGATGTGGGCAAGGATATGGAGAATGGGCAGCCCTTTTGCACTGTTGGTGGGGATTCAAACTGGTACAGCCACTCTGGAAAACAGTATGGAGGTTCCTCAAAAATTAGAAATACAACTATCCTATGACCCTGCAATTGCACTACTAGGGATTCATGCAAAGGATACAAAAGGGTACAGGCATCCCAATGTTTATAGCAGCACTATCAGCAATAGCCTAATTGTGGAATGACCCCAAGTGTCCATCCCATGATGAATGAATAAAAAAGATGTGATGTATCACACACACACAATGCAATACTACTTAGTGATGAAACAGAATGAAATCTTGCCATTTGCAACAATGTGGATGGAACTGGAGTGTAATATGCTAAGCGAAATAAGTCAGAAAGACAGATATCAGATGATTTCATTCATGTGGAATTTGAGAAACTTAACAGATGAACATGGGGGTAGGGAAAGAAAAAGAAGATAAAAACAGAGGGAAGCAAACCATAGAGACTCTTAAATACAGAAAACAGAAGGGTTGGGGGGTGGGGAGGGGGGCGTTAAATGGCCAACGGGTATTATGGAGAGCACTTTTCAGGAGGAGCACTGGTTATCGTATGTAAGAGATGAATCACTGGGTTCTATTCCTGAAGCCCAGACTACACTGTATGTTAACTAACTTGAAAATAAAGAAAAAAAAGGGAAAAAAGGTCTTAAAAACCTAAGATTCTACATTAAACTGAAAAACAAAGAGAAAAAAGAGAAAACTTTTTTAAAGTTGATTCTTTGAAAAGATGAATAAAACTGACAAACCCTTAACTAGACTGACCAAGAAACTAAAAGACACTAATTACTAAAGTTAAAAAATATAGAAGGATATTGCTACCAACTCTCCAGAAATTAAAAGGATTATAAGGGAATATTATCAACAGCTAAAAGCCAATAAATTAAACAACTTAGATAAAATGGAAAAAAATTCTAGAAGTACATAAATAACCAAGACAGATTCAAGAAGAAACAAAATATCAGCATAAACCTTTAACAAGTAAAGATAATGCATTATTAATTTAAAATCTCACAAACAAAAGTCAGGCCCAGATAGTGTCACTGGTGAATTCTATCAAACATTTTAAAGAAGAAATAAGACCAGGACGCCTGGGTAGCTTTGTTGGTTAAGTATCCAACTTTGGCTCAGGTCATGATCTCATGGTTTATGAGTTCAGGCCCCGGATCAGTCTCTGTGTTGGCAGCTCAGAGAGCCTGGAGCCTGCTTCAGATTCTGTGTTTGTGTCTCTTTCTGCTCCTCCCCTGCCCGTGCTCTGTCTCTAGACCAATCCTTCAGAAATTCTTTGAGAAAACAAAGAGAATACTCTGCAGTATATCTTATGAGGCCAGTACTATCCTGAAGCCAAAGCCAGTCAAAGACATCACAAGAGAAGACTGCAGACCAATATCATTTATGAACAAAGATGCAAAAGTTCCTAACAAAATATTACCAAATAAAATTCAGCAACATAAAAAATAATATATCATAGCCAAGTTGGATTTATTTCAGGAATACAAAGTTAGTTTAACATCTGAAAATCAAGTAATGTGATATATTAATGGAATAAAGGACAAAAATGCATAATCTTCTCAGTAGAGCAGGAGGAGTTAGCAAAGGAGATTGAGTAGGATAAGAAAAATCAGAAACCAAGAATATATTTCAAGAGAGAGTAGCCAACTGATTGATTGCTGCTATGTCCAATAAAAAGAGAAATTGGATTTCTTAGGCCATTGGATTAAACCATATGGACGTTGCTGACAACATTTGGAAGTATTTCCGAAAAATAGTATAATTAAAAGTCTGGGATGAGTTAGAAGAGAATGAAAAGTGAAGCGATAGGAAAAGGAATAAAGAAACTTTTTAAAGTCTTATTTTAAAAGGAAGCAGAGAAATGGAGCAGTAGTTGAAGAGAAATGAGAAGCCGAAGAGAAAATGTTTTTGTCTTTTAAGGTGGGAGATATTACATCCCATGTATAGGCTGAGGAGGGATACAGTCGAAAGGGAAAAATTGGCAATGCAAAAGAAAGAGCAGACACCTGTAGGAGCAAAGTCTTTGAAAACGCAAGAGGAAATGAGATGTAATTCAGAAGTAGAAAGTGTCAAGAACTCTGCAATGTGTGACATTTCATCCAACTTGCATGCTAACAAGTTAGCCTGTCATAATTTCATGGATGCTGGCAAAAAAACATGAGACTCCTGGGTCAGAGACAAAGGATTTCCTCTCTCACAGCAAAAGTAGTAGCCAGAGATCAGAATTTTATTGTATGAATTTTCTGAACCTCAGTGCCCACAGAGCAATGTGAAGAGAGCCAGGAGATACCTGTACATGCAGTGGGTTGCATTACAAGTAAGGAAATCTGAGCTTAGTGAACTTGAATCTTTTACACTGGGAAGTAAACATGCCTGTCCTTTGCTCCAGAGAGAGACATTATTTTTATGAGAGTAGACAGTAAGCATTCCTGCTTTGCTCCGAAGGAAGATACTATCTCTGTCTTCCAAGGCTATTCACTCTACAAATATCCTGATAAGGTAGCCTGAATCAAAACAAATGTGAGAGACACATGGAGAACTATCTCTCAATAGAGAGTTTAGCCTTATTAAAATGAACACTTCATTCATTTTAGAGCATGGAGGTTGGGGAAGATTAAGATTATTGGAAAAAATGCTGGTACCTATTTTTGCTTAATTTTCTTTTTTTCCCCAGTATATCAGTGGGTGAGAATATAGGTAAGAGTGAGGATTGAGCATTGAGAGCGTGGGATTTAAAAAAATTTTTTTTCTATGTTTATTTGTTTTTGAGAGAGAGAGAGAACATGAACGCGCATGAGCAAGCATGAGTGAAGGAGGGGCAGAGACAAAGAGAGACACAGAATTTGTAGCAGCCTCCAGACTCAAAGCTGTCAGCACTGAGCCCCACATAGGGCTCAAACTCAGAATCTGGAGATCATGACCTGAGCACAAGTGGGATGTTAACCAACTGAGTGACCCAGGTGCCCTGAGAGTGTGGGATTTAAATAAAGTCTGGAAGAAAAAGTGGGTTGATTAATGAAATGAGGAATTACTGGGCACTGCTGAGGGCCCTCCTCTAATTTATAATCATAAGTTTAAATAGTCAGCATAAGCTGTGTCTGTTTTAACCAGGTTTATTCCACTGGTTGGGTGTAGGGACAAGATAGGTAGAGGGTTGGCTTTAACTAGTATTGACATTTTTCCAGGCAAGCGATAAAGAAAATGGCAATGGAGTTGTGGATGTAGACAACAGACTGATTGCAGTGATGGACCTGGGATTCTGGGCTAGATAAAGAGAGTGAGGAGAGGACGGGGCCAAAGGATCAGAGCTCCTGATGGGGTTGAAGAATGGTTGGAGTCAGGGTATTATAATAAGTGAACTGGAAGACAAGAGGCAGTAGTCAAACAATGGAATGCTTAGAAATCAAGATTTAGAATTACATACAATACACAAGCATGAGAATGGTGGGGCACCTGGGTGGCTCAGTCAGTTAAGCATCTGACTTTGGCTCAGGTCATGATCTCATGGTTTATGGGTTCAAGCCTGGCATCAGGCTCTGTGCTAAATTATCTATATAACCAAGTAAGCACTGTGGGAAAGACAAATTATCACTATCCTCAAGAATTGTATGAACTAACCTTAAGATAATACAGACACCCAGAGAAAGCCAAACAACAGCAAACATTGCAGTAAGGTGAGGCCAAAAAACACTGGTCTAAGGGGTCAGAAGATCTGAATTCTAGTTCCAGTCATGCTAATAATTAGCTGGGAGTTTAGGTAAATCACTTACCCTCACCAGCCTTCAGTTTCCACATTAGGATATGGATTAGATAATTCCCAAGAGACCTATGGGCCTAACATTCCATAATTCTATGATATAATATAATGCTTATTTCACAAGGAAGTTAGGAAGAATAAGCACTATTATCCAGATGTTACAGAAAGAGGAAATTGAACTGTGAAAGACTATATAATTTGTCCAGCATAAGGACAGGTTCATGGTTGTTTGTGTTAGATCTTACAGGGTGCAGAGTAGATCCCCTAATCTGTTTGTTTCCCTTCATTTAAAACAAAGTTGTGTTTGTCTTTCCATTATCTCTATTTGTTTCTGACTAGGTCATGATTGCTTATGTCACAGAACAAAGAAAGTACTATCAGAAACCATAGCTAGAGCACCAATGTTTAACACAGCCCTAAAAGAACACATTTTTTTACAGGAAGCAAAGAGGTGTGTTGCCCTCTAGGAAATGCGTGTCACTCTGGAGTAATTAGGCTGACATGCATTTCCCTGGTGGCAAATGTAATGAAGGGGTCCAAGAACTCTTGACATCAGCATAATGTTGGGGTGGGATTGGAAGTCAAGATTTAGAAGGATATAATTGGAATAAAGGGGATATAAACAGTTTTTCTATAACAGATTCTTCCTTTATAACTAAAATGTTACCACTATAATTTTTAATATATGCAAGCATATTCTGTCATACAGTTAACAAATATTCATTGAGATCCAACACAATGAAGTTGAGCCGGAAACATTGTGGAGAGAAAGACAGGCCACAGGCCCTGTCCTATCTCCCTTTGCTGAATGGAGTGGGGGATGGATGGAAATAGGAAGATGATTAAGATATCTTTCAGAGTATGAGCAATACTATGGAGAATATAACAACAACATATCCCTTACCATGTTCTTCATTCTCTCGATTTAGAATGTAAGTATCACAAGAGCTAGTACTTTGTTATGTTATTCATCACTGTGCCCTCTCTGCCTTGATTAGTGAATTTTAACTTCGGGCTTCTTTCAATAAGCTTGTCAGGAGAGGTATCTCTAAGGAAGTGCCATCTGGAGACCTAAAAAATGATGAGCTTGCAGTCATGCAAAGATGAGGGGCAGGGAAAGAGCAATATAAAGTTCTCAAGAAAGCCACAATTTCAGTATGTTTTGGAAACAAAGCTGTCATGGCTGGAGAGCTATAAGGGTGGGAAAGTGTAATGTACGGTAAGGCTGAAGCAAGAGGCAGGGCTAAAATAATATTGGGCCTTGTAAGCCAAGGCCCTTAGGTGGTTGAATTTTAATTCAATTGCTATGGTAAGCCATTGAGGGATTTTAATGAGGGATATTATATGACCTTAATTTTATTTTTAAAAGTTTGCTCTGGCATCTGTGTAGGTAATAGACTGAGGGAAGTGTGAGAGGAGGCAAAAGATAGGTGAGGTTATGAGAGGGGATGATGGTTTGGTGCGGGGTAAGAAGCATTGAGTAGTTGAACTTGAGATCCATTCTGAAGGTAGAACAACCACCAGGACAAGCTGACTACCTGGATGAGGTATGTTAGAAAAAGAGAGGATTCCAGAAAGACTCCAGTGGTTTGGCTTAAGTAACTTGGTGCTGGTGGTGCCACTAACTGATAGGGAAACTGGAGGAGGAGCAGAGTTTTTCCAGGGAAAATCAAGAATTCCATTTTGGCCATATGAAGCTTATTAGACTTCCAAATGAGTATGTAGATTAAATGGTTAACATGTGAGTATGGCACGATGTCAGAGCTGAAGATATCCTTTTGTGAGTCATTGGCATTTCAATACTATGTAAAGTCATGTAGCTGAGTGAGATCACCAAGGGAGAACGTATAGATATGACAGCCAAGGATTAGGCCTTGAACATCTGTCATAGAATTCCCAATTTTGGCCTTTGAATAAGATGATATGTTATGTAGAACTTCATTACCTACCAGATAAATTAGTTTTAAAACCCCATTTTGGTGGCACCTGGGTGGCTCAGTCAGTTATGTGCCTGATTCTTGGTTTTAGCTCCTGTCATGATTTCATGGTTCATGAGTTCAAGCCCCACATCAGGCTCTGTGCTGACAGTGCGGAGCCTGCTTGGGAATCTCTCCCTCTTTCTCTCTCTCTCAAAATAAACAAAGTTGGGACACCTGGGTGGCTCGGTCAGTTAAGCATCCGACTTCGGCTCAGGTCATGATCTCACAGTTCATGGGTTCGAGCCCCATATCAGGCACTGTGCTGACAGCTCAGAGCCTGGAGCCTGTCTTCAGATTCTGTGTCTCCCTCTCTCTCTGCCCTTCCCCTGCTCATGCTGTCTCTCTCTCTCAAAAATAAATAAAACATTAAAAAAATTAAAACAAATAAATAAAATAAACTTTAAAAAATCCATTTTGCCTTTCTCTTTCAGCAAGTAGTAGGAGGCTATCTTGGAGGGAGGCCATCTTGGTGAAAGCCTTTAATCACACAGCAACCCCTGGGACTTGCCAATATGTCATCAGATACACAAAAGAAGCCTCTTCTCACTATACCTCTCTCCCATATTGCAGTGTTCCCTGAGTTCCCCAGGCTACAGTGATCCCTCCTTTCCTCTGTTTTCCTTTGAACCTCTCCTTTCCTCAGAATTGTACCTCTGCATTCAGTCCTGCTAGTGCTGTAGCTATTATGCAGAGCAGATACTCTGTGTTTGCGTCCCTCCACTTGTACAAAATTGTATTTGTCTTTCCATTATCTCTATTTGGTTCTAGCTAGGTCACGATTACTTATCATCCCCACTTTCACTATACATTGTAACTTCTTTGAGGGCAGGATATTCTCTTATATATCTTTCTATCCCTTACTGTGTCCTGCATTTCCCCATTTAGAAAGTAAGTATTACAAGAGTTAAGACCTTGTCTGTTATTTTCACCACTTTGAACTCTTTGAACCTGAAACAAAGTTCTTGAATAAACAAACAGAATGGATGAATATGATAGCTGTTGATAGATTTATGTTCTAGATAGATGATCAGGTACCATGCCTCAAAGCAAGACTTTCTCCCTTTTTCTCGATAGATATTATCTCCCTTTAGGTCTCCTTGAGCTTTACCATTCCCCACACTTAACACTGCAGCATAAAAAGGTGTTTCACTTCTCACCACCTTTATGGACTCTTTCCAGATTCTGCTGATGCTGAAGGAGATAAGAATAGGGCATGAGTTTTGGGTTTATACCATGCATATGTAGTGGGAATCTGTGGTAGATTGCCTGAAGGATGGCCATTAACAATTGGTTTCATCTCTGTGTACGCATGTTGTTCTTCCCAACAGGAGATTGTGTCTGTTTTCCTTCCTTGTGACTCTGGATGGCCATGACTTGTTTTGGCCTGTCGGATGCAGAAGTAATGGTCATATGAATCCAGGCTTACATCTTAAGAAGACTTGCAGTTTCCTGTTTTATGGTCATGCTTAAGAAGCTTGGAATTCTGGATCATTTGAGACTACATGGAGAGAGAGGAGTCCAGGAAGTGTCCAGCCACCCCAGCCATACAGCTGAGGCATGAAACATGTGAATACAATCACATGCATTCTCCAGCTCCAGCCAGGCTGTGCCAGTGAACCGAATGGAAGAGAGAGAAACCATCCCTGAGGAGCCCCACCCAAACTACACAATCAGGAGAAATACTAAATGGTGTTGTTTTAAGCCACTACTTGTGGGGGGTATTGTTATATAGCAATAGATAACTAAAATAGGATCTGTTCCAGGATCCATTTCGTAACAAAACTTTTAGAAACACATTGCATTTATAAGCAGAACTTCTGGGGGCACCTGAGTGGCTCAGTCAGTTAAGATTCTGACTTCGGCTCAGGTTATGATCTCATGGTTTGTGAGTTAAACCCCCCACATCATGCCCTGTGCTGACAGCTCAGAGCCTAGAGCCTGCCTTGGACTCTGTGTCTCCCTCTCTCTCTGCCCCTCCCCCGCTCACACTCTGTCTCTCTCTCTCCTTCAAAAATAAATATTAAAAATTTTTTAAAATTAAAAAGCAGAGCTTCTGCAATGTCTACCAAAATTATAAATGCAATTATCCTTTGTCTCAGCAATGTCCCTTCTAGGAATCTATTCCAGAAATATTCTGGCAAAAATACAAAGAGAGGTATTGGCTATTCATTGCAGTAGCATATGTAGTAGTAGCAAACTTCACATAGTTCAACTGTTTACCAGTAGAGGACTGGTTGAATAAGCGATGTAGCATCCACATGGTGGAGTAACATGCAGCTATAAAAAAGAAATGAGGTATTCCTCTGTAAACTGTGGTGGAGTGATCATCAAGATATAATGTTGGGTGGAAAAAAAGCAAGGCAGAGAAAAAGTGTGTATGGTTTCCTAGGTTTTTACTATTTTTTCAACAAAAGGATAAAATATAAAACTTTCAAAAGAAATTATTACTTCTAGAGGGACAGAATGAATAGGGTAAATGGCACAACAGGAATTTAATCGGCAAACTTTACTATGGGAAACTTTATAAAACAATGAACCCAGTTTCTTCAGCAAATAATTAACAAAACAAAACAAAACAAAAGTGGGGTCCATGGGTGGCTACATTTGTTAAGCATTTGATTCTTGATTTCAGATCAGGTCATGATCTCCTGGTTTGTGAGTTTCAGCCCTGTGTTGGGCTCTGCACTGGCAGCATAACGCCTATTTCGGATTGTGTCTCCCTTTCTCTCTGCTCTTCCCCTGCCTGCTATCTCTCAAAATAAAAGTAATAATAAAAAATTTTTTTTAAACCCAAAAGGGAAAGATTGAGAACACAACAATTAAAAAAGGGACTTGGGGCACCTGGGTGGCTCAGTCGGTTGAGCTACCGACTTTGGCTCAGGTCATGATCTCGCGGTTCATGGGTTCAAGTCTCACGTTGGGTTCTGTGCTGACAGTTCAGAGCCTGGAGCCTGCTTAAGATTCTGTGTCTCTCTTTGCCCCTACCCTGCTCACTCGCATGCTCTCTCTCTCAGAAATAAACATTAAAAAGATTTATTGAAAATAAACATTGGGGCACCTGGGTGGCTCAGTCGGTTAAGCGTCCGGCTTCCGCTCAGGTCATAATCTCACGGTTTGTGGGTTTGAGCCCCACATCAGGCTCTGTGCTGACAGCTAGCTCAGAGCCTGGAGACTGCTTTGGATTCTGTATCTCCCTCTCTGACCCTCCCCTGATCGCGCTGTCTCTGTCTGTCTCTCAAAAATAAATAAAAAACATTAAAAAAATGTTTAAAGGAATAAAAACATTAACAATAAAACATAAAAAAATTTTTAAAGGAGGGATTTAAGTGCATATCAACCAATGGCTATTTATAAACGTATTTGTATTCTGAATACAACGATACATCTTGAATACAAGTTGTTTGAATAAACAAACTGAAAAAGTTTATGAGACAATGGGAAAATTTAAACCTGGCTAAAATATTTGATGATGTTAAGGATTTATTATTCAAGTGTGATAATGACCGTGTGGTTATATTCTTAAAACAATCTTCAAATATTAGAGATACACACAGAAATTTTGATGTATGAGCTGATATACACTGGGGTTTGCTTCATAAGAAATACATGTATTACTGAAGTAAGTGAAGTTTTAGATTAAACAAGATCATTATTGAAGCTAGATGACTGGTCCATCAAGGTTCATCATACTGTCCTCTTTACCTTCATATATATTTGAAAATCTCCAAAATAAAAAGTTAAAAAAAAAAAGAAGGGCCTCTGAGACCTAGTGTTTGTTTTGTTTTTTTAATTTTTTAACATTCATTTTTGAGCGACCGAGGGAGAGAGAGCATGAGTGGAGGGAGGGGCAGAGAGAGGTAGACAATCTGAAACAGGCTCTAGTCTCTGGGCTGTCAGACAGAGCCCAACATGGGGCTTGAGCCCACGAAGCATGAGATCATGGCCTGAGCCAAAGTCAGAGGCTTAACTGACTGAGCCACCCAGGTGCCCCTGAGACCCAGGGTATTAAGGGCACTGAATCCATTTTCTTCTTCATAATAACACTCTTTACATCCATCATGCCAAGTAACAGCAGCTATGTCAAATGGAAGTAGTGTCTGCAAAACCATGATAGGTATTTTGAACTGTGTATGATTGACCCCATGTGTGATATTAAAGTTGTAATAAGTTCTCAGGAGGTCCAAGTGTTTCTGTTGTTTTTTTAACAATTTCTAGTGTCATTGTTATCTCTCATACTTGGGGGTGTTTTAGCTAACATGTAAATAGTCCCCCTCCTGTTTTCCAAACATGTATCATTCATTCACTCAATCACTCAATACTCTTTGGCCAAGAGGGGTCTATGAGAGGTCCTGGTGTTATGGTGAGGGCGTTGCAGCCAAAAGAAGTCTCTAGTCCTACCGCACGTGACTGCCAACACGCATGCCCAGAGGCTTACAACATCAGGGAACAATAGAGGGCTGTAAAAGAGGGCTATGAAAGACAGAGGCCCAAGTTGCTTTGCCTCTAGTAGGAGACTGGCAGAGAAATCTTGGAAGGGGAGGTGTTAAAGCATGCTAACATGCTGGTTCAGGGGAAGGAAAAACAACTGAATTATTTTGGAGGAAAGATATAACCTGATGCTTTTCACTTCCCCAAATTCTTTCACTTTCAAATACCCAAAGCCTTTCATCTCCTTCCTCCACTGAAATGAAAGGTATAGATCAGTGGTTCTCAAGGTGCGGTTCCTGGATCAGCAGCACTGTCATCCCCTGGGAACTTTTAGCAATGCAAATACTCAAGCCCCACCTCAGGCCTACCGAATCTGAAACTCTGGAGCTGGACCCGTGATTCAACAACCCCTCCAGGTGATGCTGATGCTCATCAAGTATGAGAACCACTGTCTTAGAGAAAACCAGTAATGGTGCCATAAATGCAGTTTATTTTTTTTTTTATGTCTTTATTTCGAGAGAGAGAGAGAGACAGAGAATGAACGGGGGAGGGGCAGAGAGACCGGAGACAGAATCTGAAGCAGGCTCCGGGCTCTGAGCTGTCAGCACAGAGCCAGACGTGGGGCTTGAACCCACGGACTATGAGATCATGACCTGAGCCAATGTTGGACGCTCAAACAACTGAGCCACCCAGGCACCCCAGATAAATGCAGTTTAAAGAAGAAAAAGGAGCCTGTTCTTTTCTCCAAGTTAAAAAAAAATTATGATTATAGGAGAAACTTTGAAAGAATCCAAGATAGAAAAATAGTTCAGTTTTGCTGAAGGCCCGACAGAGCTGTGGTCGTGGAGAGACCAGTGTTCCACAAAAAGAACCACAAATGCCAGGCTGGGCAACTGCTGTCCACCACCCAGCAGTAAGTGCAGACTAGTGAGATCTAAGGCTTGGGGGGCCAGGCCCCCGGTCTCCTCTGAGATACCAGTCCTTGGCCAGAGATACATATAGAGATTATCCTCTGAAACAGAGGTATATGGGTATATGGTTAATAAAACTGGTTGAATTTTTGTAAAAAGGTGTTAATTCCTCTTTGCTTTTTCATATGGCTGCTAGAAAATTTAAAGTAAGCTATGTAGTTCACATTTATGGCTTCCATTATATTTCTGTTGGTCAGCACTGTTCTATTCTGCGTATATAAAATGAAGGATGGATAGGAGACAAAATGTGACCATTTCTTCTCCAGCTCTGAACAGGAGCATGGGTGTCCAGAACCACAAACCATCATTTCTTATTTATGTGTCATTTGTATTTATACCATGAAGACACCTCAGTGATAATAGCCACACAAATCATGCAGCAGACATCTTATATCCTTGTTCCCAACACAATTTTCAGTTCTAGAAAATAGACCTTCCTATCAGGAATCCAGCATGCATTCATTGGTTAAAAATAGAACATATAACAATATATACCAACAATAGCCACTCCCACCTTCCCCATCTTGACTGCTTCAGACATAGTTAATTAAGCAAGATATTTTCTCCTACTGACCCCAGACACAGGGTCAATGTCCTTATCAGCAGAATGCTATGGAGGAGCTATGTAGCTACTGAGAACTACTGCCATGGTGCAAAACTAGGTCTGCCTGACTCCAAGGTCAAGTTCCTTCATAATACCATTCAAGTTCCCACTTAATAACAAGGGCACATCCATAGTTTCATTTCTAAGTCAAGTCAATAAACTTTCTGGTTTATATATCAGTTTATTATGAATTTGGCTGGTGCAAGTCCATCCCTGAGACAGCAAATACATTTTCATCTGCTGCCAAACTTGGATATCTGACCTTACCAAGAGGCGGCCTCTAGATTAGGAATGGCCTGTACAGAGCAGACGTCCTCACTCTCCTCTCCCTTCACTGAGACAGACATTGCTAATCAATTTCAATATTTTTTTCTGTTGAGCCTAGACATTGTCTCAAAGTCCTTAACACGTGGCGCGTAATAGTCTCTTGATTGCTAGCCTGGATGGATAATGACTTCACAAAATAAACTTCCTTTGTGTCCAGCTGGCTTTCCTCAGGTAAAAACTTGACTTCACACCCTTTACTTTTCCCCAGAAGGGTAGACAGATTCCAATACCAAAACAATTCCTTGTAGTGCACAAGGGGGCCCTGGGGAAGAACAATGGCATTTTAGGAAGTCAGTACATGATAGGATGGGAGAATTCACATAACATGCTTTTTTGCTTGTCCAGAGGCAAACTCCCAAGGTTTGTAGACAGCTCTCTTTAAGTTCTACTACTATAACTGATTTAAAACTCACCAGGAAGTTTTATATGGAACTGAAAACAGTAATAGTAATAATACTTCCTATATCATGGTTATTTGGGTTGCAAATAATACATATATTTCTATAGTGAGAATGTTGACATTGTAGCTATTCAAGAAACATAGGTATGCAGCTAGAAGGCAAATTTATCATTAGTGAGTGGTGTGGGAAAAAGAAGGATGTGTCAGAGGAAGTGACACGGGCAAAATTTTCATATTAAAGGAACTCTAAAGGGTATTTCACTGTAAGTGTAAAGGATAAAATGTTGGAAGCTGATCTAAACTTAGAATGGATATGACAATTTGCCAAGGCAGAGAAAAGATGCTTGGAAGGTAAGCACTGTTCAAACTACTTGATAAAATTTTTCAAAGAAATAGAACATTTAATCAATGTTTCCAATGTTTCAAGTAACATTGTATTAAATAAACGTATCTTTTGCTATTTTCAAAATATCCCTATATGTTTGGAAATGAGAGAATTTTTAATATTTTGGAAAAAAGTTTTATGGAACAGTTGTAACTTTTCCTGTTAATTATTAAGATTGCTTTGTATAGCTTCAGGTTGCATGGTCATTTTTATGCTCCTGAACTATCATGCAAAGTGAGGACTGCCTGTGTATAGGTAAAACAAGAAGATATTCAAAATGATAGGATTATACTAATGCTTTGGCAGGGTAAATTTTTTAAAGTATAATTGGAGTTTGGCAAAAAAAAAAAAAAGTGGGGCAATAATATTGTAGACACATCTGCCAATGCAAACCAATAATTCACATAGATATTTTAAAGGTGTGTGATACATTATTCATTTGCCAGGGGTGGGGGAAGAATATAAGAAGAAAAAGATGGAGAGCAGGTGTGAATCACTCTATACTGTCTCATCCTCAGAAAACATGGCAGCTGCTGTCAAACTATCTTAACATTTGCTCCCTTAAAGAATAAATCTGTGCCAATTAGGCGGCCATTGGCCGCAGGTACATCGGAAGTTCAGCTCCTCTTGCTGGGCATTTCTCTTGGCCCTCCTTTTACTTGCATATTGGCTCTATTTCAGGCGGGCAGCAAATGGTGACAGCTGTACCAGGCATCACATCCAAATGCCACGTCATCCAGAGGCAGGAGATAGGGCCTGTCTTTCCTAGAGTCTGCTTCTCAGGAGTAAAGAAAAGCCCTCCAGCCTCTTGGTCAACACTGGATCTCTCCACTGTATCAGTCAAGGTTCAGGATGGAGGACTAAAGCCTCCTGGATCTAACAGGCTTAACATAAAATACACAACTCCTGAGAGCCAGAGGAGCAGAGTTTAGAAACTCAGTCCTTAAAGATCAGAGGAGTTGGCCCTGAACAACCTTAGCCTCAAACACCTAAGTGTGTAATTCCTCAAATTTGTGCCAGGAAGCTGCTGGGCCTCTCTCATCTGCCCACCTATGCAGCTACAACCATCTCTAGAGAAATAACACCATCCTCTTTGCAAATCCTGACCGAGTTCCTCTTGTGAGCAACGACCTGGAACAGGGCAGAGATGGTAATTCTGGACAGCCTGGGTCCTAGACTTGGAGGCGAATGGTAGTACCATGCTGGCAGCAGACTGTCCGGCACACCCACCCCTAAAGTAGCTCCAGCAAGAGGAATGGGTCACTGGGATTGGCTGAGGCCCATTAGGCTTTCCCCTTGATCCTGAGGGTAGGGTGAAGTCACTCTCAATCACGTCACTTGGGGGAGGATTGAAATCTAGCCACCCCCTCCCAAATCAGTGGGATTTCTTTCACTAGCAAAGAAAATGAGGAAAAGCTGTTGGTTAGACAACCAGCAGCGCCTGCTCCATGCCGAGTCACCATAATTGTAATTTTCTTTGCAAATAAACATATTCGTTACCAAAGTAGCCCACTATATATTTTAAGGAAATATGCTATGTAACATTCACCATGCATACCTATTATTACCCACAAGGTACAATCTCCTCCAGGCAGTTCAAATTCCAGGCTAAATTGTAAAATTATAGTCAGCTGATTGATAATGTATAGTGTTACTGCATTCAGTAAAAAGTTAAAGCTCCTTTTAGAAAAACTCCCCCATTAGCTCTTCTCCTTCAAATAACTGGCCAGATTTATTTGTCTGCTGCTCCTATATATGCCTTACCAGCACCCCAAGCATATCCTAGATTTAATGAACTTATTGGCAGGGCTCAAATTTACAAGATCAGCCACCCCCTCTTCTTGCTGCCTGTCTTCCTAATCCCCATTTGGCTGTGGCTTTACATCCCAGTTAATGCCATTCCAGTCTCCTCAGAGACTGTGGGACCAGTTTTCCCCTGGGAAAAGGGAAGCTGATGGCTGTGAATCCATTTGGGGGCTGAGGAAAGCATGCAAATGTCAAGGATGCTAATTTCTGATCTTCTCACCAGGGTGTTTACAGTAAATCCTTTTTATAAGAAAGCCCTGAAGATGAGCCTTGGGGGGTGGGGGGAGTGACGCAGAAGGATGTATCAAGAAAGTTATGTATGTGCAGGTGCCAGGGAGGGGCTTTTGTTCCAGAAGGGCCCCACAGCTCAGCGTTTCCTCCCACATGCCTCCTCGAATATGCAAGCTGCATATGTATTTATAACTCTGCAGTAAAAAAAATGAACTTTATTAGTAGAGATAACTGTCATAATTCAAGCAATAGCACTCTGCAGAGCAACTAGAGACTACAAGCATCAGGATTATATATGTTCAGTCAAGTCATGTGCAAATGCAGGGGAATTATGAGTCACTAACTGGGCAAAAACCAGGAAGGAGGAAGGGCCAGAACCAACTGTCCCTGTAGGGGATTCTGAGGGTCCAGAGAACCTGATGGAAAACTTCTAGGGAGTTTTTATATCCTGGAGGTCAGTGACTTAATCATGCATTTTTGCATCTACCCATTCTAGTGGCAGCCCAAAATAAATGTTTGTGGACTGAATGAGTGAATGAAATGTTGACCCTGGCAATGTGCAATAGTCTCTGAATTGTTCTGTGTGTGTGTACATCTCCTCCCCTTCCCAAACATTTATTCTAAATCAGTGGAGCCACAGCTGTGCTATTGAAGAGCTGTGTTCGCAATCACTATTAGCCAAGTGAGGCTCTAAGCCAGTGGTCCTCAGCCTTGGCTACACACTACCACTTGGGGAGTGGGGGCTGGGGGTGTGTGAACAGCCCTGTGCTCAGGCCTAACCTCAGATCAGATAGAATCAGAATTCCAAGATCGAGAACCATTGCTCTAAGGGGCAGCATGGAAACAGCTCTGGCTCAGGAATGAGGAGACCTAGAATCTATCCCTTGGCACAAAATAAGTGCCAGTGACTGCCACTTACATGGAGGCCCAAAGTGCAGATAGAAAAGAAATAATACTGATGCAATTTAGGAATTTGTTTTTGTACTCATCTGGAATTTGAGGAGGGAGGGTGTATCACATGTCTTGGCAGTACATAACACTTCAAACAAAGTGATGCCACGCTGTGAAACGAGATGGGAAGCTAGTAGATGTCCCTGCCCCGCCCTGGCTCGTGACCCCTCTCCAGCCTTTACAGAAGGTCTGGGGCTCTCCGCATGCTGCCCAGGGGCCCCGAGTCCTCTCTGGCGACCTCATCTGGTTCTTGGGAAAGGCTGTGGGGAGGTAGGGAGCTGTAGTTTGGGTTTGTAGACTGGTTGGGGGAGGGGCGGCTGAGCTCATGCAGGGGGTAGGGGAGCTGTGACTCAGGGGAAATTCTAAGTTGCTACAAGCTGCAGAAGTGTGTGTGTCCGTGGGAGGTGAGAAAGGCAAAGAGAGGGCTGAAAACCGTGCCAGGAACCTGCCTAGTGGATAATCAAAACTTGACTATAAATAACTGATGAAACGATGAACGCGCACTAGTGATTTTGTAAAGCGGCATAAAGGCAAAATGAGTGCTTCCCTTGAGCAAATCCTCAGCGCTGTTTCAGAAGGCCAAGTGAAAATGCAAGACACCTGTCTGGTGGTGTGCCTCTGCATAAACCTTTTTTTCGGATAACTGAAAGCCCTCCTCACAGATGCCTGAAAAAACCAAACATTTTAATAGTGTAAGGGAAATCTTTCTAAAATGAATTACATTCTCCCCAGAGATGGTGAACAGAGTGTATAGTCATATATTGGGTTTGGTGGTCCAGGAAGTAGAGCGCAGATTTCCTTCTAAACCACCCTTCCCGCACACCCCCAGACAGGGCTCCTGGGGAAGAGAGCATGAGACCCAGGCTGAAGGCCATCGGGTGTCCTATTTCTCCTGGCTACAGGTCAGGGGCTCTAGTACATGGGCTTTGTGACAACTATTCCCTTTGCTTTGAGCCCTTTCTGGCTCTCACGCACTCAGATATGTTTTGAATAGATACAATTACTGCAAGTCTGGCCCCTGGATAAGCAGAGAATACAGAAATGAATTTATTATTATGTCTTTTAGTATCCTTCAAATTCACTTTGGACTTTGAATATTTTCACAAGATTTGTAAAACTGTGGCTATTCCGCCACCTGAAAATACACTGAAAATATGGTAAAAGACCTCAGGAAAGTAATCTAACATAATCCACCCCTAATTTCCATCTCATTTCTTGAAATACTTTGTGCACAATCCTATCCTGCCTTGGTACCCTAGACATGGCAATATTGACATACCTAAAGCGGCACAATGAAAGTAAAAAAAAAAAAAAAAAAACATTCCATTTATCCCGCAAGCAGCTTTCATGAGACTCCCATCGTTACAGACCTTTAAGAAAAAAAACTGCGTATTGTGGAAAATTTTATACAAAACCCTGTGTACCTGACTCCGTTGTGAAACTCCCCCAGGCCTAACGGTTTTGAATCGTGGGTGAAATGAAGCTCACTAATGGATCAAGTTCCTGTACTTGGTTCGTTGCTGAGCTAGTGAAGGGAGGTGGGATGCTGTCAGAAGCCACCACATCAAGATGTGACAAGGAGAGAGGAAAGGGCCAAATCGCTCCCAGCTGTAGAGACAGTAAGTGTGGGGAAGACAGCCCTGTAAGCCTCACGAGGCCCTGTTCTGAAGGCCTCATTATTATCCCCCAGAATGACAACTGAGGTTCACTCTTGGTGTTATTAAGAAAAGTCTACAATTATGGCCACATGGCTTTTTTCCAAGGCAAAGAAGTGTGTGGTATACTTTAGAAAGCTTTACATCAAAGAGTGGTCAGTACAGACACTTACAGTGGCAACTTTGAATTACCTGGGAAAATCCTTTATGCAGATTCCTCAATTCCTATTAATAGGATGGAAAAATTTTAAAGACAGAAGAGAGCAAGCTTTCATTTCCAGTTGTGTTATTAGCCAGCTCTGTGGTCTGGGTGCTCAGTTTCCTTATCTTTAAACTGCATTGCCTAGTATGGTAGCCACTTGCTATATATGGCTATTTAAATTTAAATTAAAAGTAAATAAGATTAACAATTCAGTTCCCCAGACACCTGTCAAGTACCTGACAGCTCGTATGTGGTGAGTAGCTCTCATATCTGAGAGTGCAGATACAGAGCATGTCCGTTGGCAACGAAAGCTCTACTGGTCTCCCCTGATCTAGATCCTAAGGAGAAAATATGTTTCATCTCTTATGCCACTGCCTGTTGATTGATAATAGTAATGGAAAACATCTCCGACTTTTCTGCTCAGGCTGTGAGCCATCCCTGCCCTCTCTGAGAACTGCTTCCCATTTCACAGGAGCGGGTACTATGTAGCCATTTTGAACGCTGTCCCTTCCTTTTAGATTAGGGGTGATGGGGTCCCAGTGGTCACCTGACCCAAGCACAGTCAGTCAGAGCTTCTCCCTCGGGAAACTGATGCTGAGAGACACAGTCGCTGTAGGAGGCTGTAATTGGAATAAGAAAACTTGAGTGCTAAGAGCGCCCACATGACCTCAAGCAGATTGGAAATGCAGAGAAGAAAAGTGAAAAAGCAGGCAGAAACATGCAGAGGCCTTATGGCTTTCTGGTTCCTGGTTCCTGAGGCCTAGCTGCATTCTTGCGCTGGACTTCTTTAGGACACCCTTTGTATGTTTCTATGACTTTCCTCCTTATTTGCTCAAGGTAGCTCAAGTTGGTTTCCATTACTTGTAACTAAAGAGCCTTATCTAAAGCAGTAGTCATGTCTGGGAACGGAGAACTCAGAAGTTCTATTCAGACTCAGCAGAAGAACGTAGTCAGGAACTAATGATGTCCACCAGGGCACCCGGTTGGGAAGTTGAGGTATCCATGCTAAATATTTGTCATTCCTGATTAGTCAGTCTCTGAATTGATCTTCAGTTCTCAAATTCTTTTTGTTTCTCTGGTGATTCTTCAAATTTTACATAAAATGTCAACAAGCTTTCAGCAAAAACGATTTTTAGTAATGCCAGCCAAATTCCCTGAAGCTGGTATCCTACAGATGTTCTTTAAAAATTACCGTGGGGCGTCTGGGTGGCTCAGTCGGCTAATCCTCCGACTTCAGCTCAGGTCAGATCTCACGTTCGTGAGTTCGAGCCCCGCGTCAGGCTCTGTGCTGACCACTAGCTCAGAGCCTGCAGCCTGCTTCCGGTTCTGTGTCTCCTTCTTTCTCTGCCCCTCCCCGTCTCATGCACTGTCTCTCTCTCTCTATCAAAAATAAATAAAAACATTAAAATAAAAATTTAAATTTAAATTTCAAAAAAATTACCGTAAGGCTAAACTAAAAATCGAAGTGATGTTGAATTTATCAAGGTAGTCAAGTACAGTTAATCTAAAGCAATTCCTTCTTATCTGAAGAAATTTAGCCAAGATTTGCTTGTTTAATAATTATAATGTGTTTTGTTTGGTCCAGTGAGCTGTAGCTTTTTCCCATATGACAATTTGGATTGAATACATGAAAATCAAGGCAGAAAATTAACTGGAAAAAAAAAGACTATTAGGTGTGGGACCAGCAGCAACAGCTGTAAGAATGCAGAGATGGGGCTATGTAACCAGCTGGGGCAGGCCCAAGATTTCACCAGGGGTCTAGAGATACTGGTTGAAAATGTGTTGTCAAAATGCACACAGGTATAATAGGTCAGAAAGCAAGACAATAGATCAATATCATTTAGGGTCTGCACAGGAAAGACCTTGCTTGCTTGCTTGCTTAAGACCAGGTTGGTATGAATGAAAGAATTAGAAATGTAGCAATTCTTTCTCCTACAAAGCAAGGCTTTTACCAAGAGTCCTCCGATTAAACATCCTTCCTCTATAACCATTGTGGTGGCTCCATTTTTATGTCCCATATCATCTCTTCCTTTTGAGTGTGGGTAGGACTAGGAACTCACCCTAGAATACGGCAAGGGTGTCCCTTTCATGATTATATTATCGTATGTCAGTCACTCTCACAATTATGTTACTATACACATATATAGCTCCACTTGCCTGTATACACTAGGGAGACTCCATTATGCCTTGAAGGAGTAAGCTGCCTTGTCACGAGAGAGCCTCTTGAGGGGCCACCCGGCAACTTTGAGTGGCCCCTATTTGCTGACAGCAGCCCCCACTGACAGTCAGCAAGAAAACAGGCCCTAGTCCTACAACTACAAGATCAATTCTGCCAACAGCCTGAAGGAGGCTGGAAGCAGCTCTTCCTTAGTCAAGCCTCTGATGAGACCATAGCCTCTGTCAATATCTAGGTGATAGCCTAATGAGACCCTGTGCCTGGACTTCTGACCTACAGAGACTGTGAGGTAAAAAAAAAAAAAAGTATGTTATTTTAAGCTTCTACGTTTTTGGTAATTTTTTATGCAGTGATAAAAAAACCAACTAATACACTTATTTTGACTGTGGCCTATCATGGGAGTTTTCAAGGCTTTCTTCTAGCTGTTGAGACCTCTGGTTAAGCAAAACCATCCCTGGAAGCCCAGTGCGTAAGAGGAAATAAAAGTAGAACTGCTGCATTTTTAGCTGGGTAGAGGGCATGGAGCCCTTACCAGCGGGGCAGTCCTGGATTTATAGCGACCCAAGAGGAAACTGTAAGAATAGTCTGAAAACCACAAGGTAAATTGAAGAGAGAACATGAGGTTGCTGATCCAGCTACACTCTTCAGGTTGCAGGGAAGAGATGTACTCAGGTGACCTTCCATGATGGAGTATAGTGGATGCTGTTGATGCACTATCCAGAATCTTCAAATTTCCTTACTGTTTCTGGTCACTCCTCTCCTGGCTTCAGGGTGTTTTTCCCTTCAACAGTCTGTACCTGGAACTCTTTTTCTTAGAACTCTCTTTGGGCTACTAGAGCTAGTTTGCCTAGGATCACAAGTAGGGGGTACCCAGGAGTCTAGGTCTCCTGCTGAGTCCTTTGACAGAGGACTGATTGGTGGGGGCTTAGAAAACCAGCCTTACACACCTTGAGTTGGGACAACCTCTGAAGTATAACTTATACTCCAGAATTTGCCATCTGGGTGAAGTTGAATCTGTCCTCTGCCAACTGCCGAAATCATGCCCAGCTTTCCCTGCTTCCCTATCCTGTCCTCCAATTCCTACCAGCTTTTCCTGGTAACAAGTGCTTTGCACATTAATCCTCATTTCAATGTCTGTTTCTGGGGAACCCCACTTGAGACCTGGAAGTTTCCTGAGAGGATATATGAGCAACTGAGATATCTCAACATCTCTGGGGCTCAGTATTTCCAAGTCTCTTTTTGGTCACATTTCAATCTGGATGCTAGTACCCTACCTGGTCCTTGCATTAATTCTTATGACATGTGTAATGAGTACATATTATTATTCTGTACATAATTAAACATTTTTAGAAGCCATAGTTTAAATATTAAGTTTAATAACATTTTATTTAACAGAGTAAATAAAATATTATTTTAACATGGAACCGATATTAAAAATATTAATCAGGGGTGCCTGGGTAGCTCAGTTAGTCAAGCATCCTACTCTTGATTTCAACTGAAGTCATGATCTCAGGGTTTGTGAGATCATGCCCCACATTGGAGTCTGAGTTGACAGCTCAGAGCTAGCTTGGGATTCTCTCTCTTTCCCTCTCTCTCTGCCCCTCCCCTACTCATGTGCACAGACATGTATGTACATTCTCTCTCTCCAAAATAAATAAACAGTTTTTAGTTAAAAATAAGTAAATATTAATGGTATATTTTGTTCATGGTATCTTTTATGTTATCTTTTAATACTAGATCTCTAGAATCCAGTGTACATTTTTTATACATAGAGCACCTCTCAATTTGGATTGTAAATTTTCACTGGAAAAAATCTTGACCTGTATTTGGATTTCACAAGATTTGCAACCTGAAATTTATCCAAAGAATTCAGGTGTGCTGTTTCAAAGAGGCACATGCACCCCAATGCTTACAGCAGTAGTAGTGACAAATAGCCAAAGTATGGAAAAATCCCAAATATCTATTGACAGATGAATGGACAGATATATGTGCGTGTGTATATATATACATATATATATATGTATGTAATGGAGTATCACTAGGCAATCAAAAAGAATGAAATCTTGCCATTTGCAACTACGTGGATGGAACTAGAGGGTATTATCCTAAGTGAAATTAGTCAGTCAGAGAAAGATAAATATCATATGACTTCACTCATATGTGGAATTTAAGATACAAAGCAGATGAACATAAGGAAAGGGAAGCAAAAATAATATAAAAACAGGGAGGGGGCAAGATATAAGAGACTGTTAAAAATAGAGAACAAACTGAGGGTTGCTGGAGGGATTGTGGGTGGGGGGATGGACTAAATGGGCAAGGGGCATTAAGGAGGACACTCATTGGGATGAGTACTGGATGTTATATGTGGAAGATGAATCACTGGATTCTACTGAAATCATTATTGAACTATATGCTAACTAACTGGGATGAAAATTTAAAAAAAAGATTTTCAACCTCAAAAGATGTAGATTTACACACCCAAGTTGTTACAAATATGCTTAATAGTTTTTTAATAACTGACTTGAGTGCAATTTTTAAAATTAAAATTAAGTGAAATTAACTCTTAGATCTTTTAATTGCATGAGCCACATTTCAAATGTTCAACAATCAGCTGTAGCTAGTGGTTGCCATTTTGGACAACACAGCTCTAGATTCTCATCCCTCTCCCTCAGACTTGGCTCTGGGGCCTCCATGGGCTGATGGGAGTGGGGAGGAGATGCCAGCATAAGTCATGTCGGACTGGTGTCAAGATGGTGTCTGCTGAGCCCTCAGGATGCTGAACACAGAAACCTTGTTCTGCCACTCAATCCAAAGAGGACTGTTTTACGTCTGTTTTCCTGGAAGCAAAGCCTGAGAAAGAGGTTTAGGTGCACACAATTTATTGAGGGATGCCCTAGAAAGAAACTTGTAAGGGAGTGAGGGAAGCAGAGGAATGAGCTGGTCAGGGATGCAGTCTCAGGTAAATTCTAGCCTTGGCTTGATCTGTGGGGACTCTGCAATGTGAACTGCACTACACAGTTGTCTCACCTGGGACAAGGGGACTGGTTTTTATGCCCCCATATCCATCAGTCATTGGTTCCTTGGGGTGAGAGTGAGAATGACATATCCCCACACTTTGTAGGTGAGATGGCCCATTCAATAGCAACTGTCCAAAGAAGGTCACAGGTGAGGGCTTCAGCCCCTAGCACTTGCAGCCGCTGGGTGACGTGTGTGCTAGCTAGTGAAAGAGAGTTGGACAGGATATTGATAGCCCATGGCCACCTATGTACAGAAGGCCAGGCTAGGATTTGACATTTCTTTCTGACAATTTGGCCTCAAGCCCCAGTATGAAATTATAGTAAGCAGGGCTGAACCCTGGGGGCCACAGGGGCTCCCTTGCATAGAAAATTGAGGTCTAGAATCCTAACAAGGCAGGCTTCTCATTGGCCCTTTCTTCCTGGGTCAACATTGAATCTCAGCTTTCTACATCATACTTTTTGGATGGCAAAGAAAAGTGAGGAAAAGGAAAAGCAGAGAGACTGAATCCCCAGAAGGAGATATAAACCCTGAGACCGTGACCCAATATGAAGACTTGTGTTTCATTCATTCCCCTCAGGAATATTTAGTTAGTGACTATGCTGGCCCAGGTGCCAAGTGAGGTTGTAAAGGCAAATTCCAAGGAGCAGCTCCAAGGCCATTTTGAGCAATGGCAACATGACTAAAATAAGTGCTGTGGTAGAGTTTTTGGTGTCCAAAGGTAGGGATGGGCCAAGAGAGGTGGGGCTTGGGGAGAGCAAGGATAATTCTAGGACAGTCTAGGTCAGCAGGGAGTGCTGAGAAGTATAGCACTAGGCCCCAGAGAGTCTGCCAGGGACTCCAAGGAAAGAGTTGAGGTCAGTCTAGGGCACTGGCCAAGTGGCAGGGTCTGAGTAAGCAAGTTAAGGTCAGCTTTCAGAAGGCCAGGCCAAGAAGAAGGGCTCAGGCAGATGGAGGCTCAGCACAGAGGCATGGCAGTGCAGGGTGCCAGGTAAAGAAGATGATAAAATACTATTTAGCACTTAGTTCTTGCCAGTCACTTTGAATATTTTTAATCCTCACAATAAGTAAGGTAAGGTATGTATGAGGTTCAGAAAGATTAAAACAGTGCTTCTCAAACTTTAATGAGCCTACAGATCACCTGAGGATCATGTTAAAATGATTCAACAGGTCTGAGATGGAGCCTAAAATTGTACATTTCTAAGAAGCTCCTGGTAACGCTGATACTGCTGGTCCACAGACCACACTCTGAGTATGAAAATGTTAAAACCCTTACCACAAAGTCAATGCTTTCATTATTACAAAGGGAAAGGCAGATCATGAAAGGCAGGAAAACAAAAGTAGTCTAGTTTGGGACTCTAATTTCCCAAAAACTCAGTCATGGCCCCGGGCCCTGGGCCCTGGCCCGTGGCAGTCTTCCCTGTGGGGGGTGGACAGGGAGGTGTGCAGCCCGAGGAGGGGAGTGGTCCACTCTGGATGCCTGGGGAGGTGGGGGAACTCCTCTAGGTGTTCTCCTGGGGTGGCTCACTCATTGCAAGGCATCTGATCCGGTGTGTTTTAGTCATTGTTCATACTTGGCTTAATGATCAGTGAATTTGGATAATATATCGCAGCAGAAATTCCTTTTTAGGAAGTGCATTTAAGTTGTTAGGCTTAGAAATAAAACCAAATCCATTTCTCAGAAGTTTTCTCAGCCATTTTTTTTTAATGATTTGTTCTTTACCTAACCTTCTCATGGGTCTTATTAAATGTCCTCCTCTATCTCATTATAGATAATGGTATGAAGACTTATTGAAACATGTCTTAAGGGGCCCCACTAGTTTTTTAATTGTGATAACTATTATTACATATATATATTTTTAAATAGGCCTTGCATTCATAAGATGCTTATAGTTTCTAGAATGCTTTCAATGACATTTTCCTCATTTTGATCCCCTTGCAACCCAGGAGGTCTGTGTTACTATTCCAGTTTATCAAAGAGGAAATGAAGGCACAGAAAGGTGAAGTGAACTGCCTACGGTCCATGGCTACATAAGTGGTGGAGATAATAACACTTTATGAGCATTTGCTGGTGTCAGGCACTGTGCTAAGAGCTTTATATGTAGTAGGTCATTTAGTCCTCACTCCAAACCCATTATTATCCCCCACTTTACAGTTGAAAACACAGAGGCCTAGAGGGATTACTTATTTATTCAAGGTCACACAGGCACCAAGGGGTAGAGCCAAGGTCTGAACTGAAGGTCCATCTAAGTTCTGTGCTAGAAAGGGAATGTTGCAATGTTTGCAAAAGGAAAAGCAAAAGCATTTATGAGGATTTCTCCAGCTCTGTCCTAGAGTAATGGTGTCCTGGCTGGCCACAGTGAAAACCATAAGAGGCTTGGATTATCATTCTCCTATAGAAGGAGGGGCCCCCCAAATAGGTGGATGGTAGATAAGTCCTCTGGAAAGCATCTGTTGAGCCCAGCAAGCACTATGTCTGAGGGTATCTGCACTTTGGTGCAGGGCCAGCTCCCCAAAACTTCCACCCCAGGTAGCCCCTTCCTTGTTCTTCTGACTCACCCTTGCTCAGCCCATGTGCACACTTGGGTGCCTGAATCAGTCTCAACATGAAATCAACTTCACTCAGATGGTACCACTGAAGAGACTCTAAAGAGGGATCTGCTTACAGAGGTGTGATTCAAGTCAAGGGAACAAACAGGATGTTGAGCACCCAGAGACTAGCGGGAAGATGTTACCACCCTTTCAGGCTTGGAAGAAGAATGTGGAAAAGACAGTGTTACCAGAGCTGTGTGAGCTGGAGCTATTGAGGAGCTGTGGCTGTGGAGGGGTGCAGCCAAGGCCACAGATGTGGTGCAAAGCTGAATCCTCTCTCCTCCCATTTTCCAGTCTCTGGCCAGTCCTCTCATTGCTGAGCCCAATCAGTATCCACCTGGCGAGGGATCCCAATGGACAGATGGACCCAGTCCCCTGGGATCAGCTTCCCCAAGCACAGAGCAGGGCAGAGGAAGGTGGAGAGCGCATGCAGGAGAGAGGGGCCAGGCGGAGAACGGCCAGCACACGACCACATCAGTTCTCTACCTCACAACCGAAATACTGGGCAGATCCAACTCCTCTCCACTTCAGTTCCAAGTGTTGGGCTGAACTTTCCAATCATACATCATTCATTCCTTTGGCTCTGAGTATTCTGACCCAAAGTTCTTTTTCCAAAGAGGCTCCCCTGCTATGGGGAAAATGGAAGACTGGCCAACAGGAGGGTCCCGGTGTGCTTGAGAGTGAATTTACTCTCACTTGAGAGTGAATGTGTAAGCTGGTTTTCAGGAATTTGAATTGCTCTGGTGTGAAACCGAGTGTATGCCATGCCTGGCTGATGGAGAACAAGAACTTACAGACTGAGAGAGGCAGTGGTGAGCCAGAAGTTGCATCATGGCGCATGGGGCATCACGGCCCCATAAAGAACAACAGTCTGTGAGGGCCACACCTTCGACATTTGAATGTTGAAGAAGGCTCTGAATTTATGTAAAGCCTTTGACATTGTGAAAGACTCAAAAGCCAGATTGCTTGCATCTAAATCTAGAGGCCACCACTTACTGGCTGGGTGACCTCAGCCAGGTTACTTCACTTCTCTGACCCACATTTTTCTCATCTATACAATAAGAGTAATAAAAATACCCATCTTTGTTATCTGTTGCTGTTTAACAAATCATCCCCAAAGTTACTGGTCTAATGCAATAGGAATCTATCAGGAATCTGCAATTTGGGCAGAGCTGGTCTCTGCTCCATACCACATCCAGGCCTCCAGCCGGCGTTGACTCAAGTGGCTGGGGCTGGATTGGCCGAAGGCTGGCTAGGCATTTCATTCTCTCTTCACACAGTGCCAACATGCTCTATGAGATTTCTCATGTGGTACTTCCAGCTCGTGGCCTCAGGGTAGCCGTACATCCTACATGAAGTTCAAGGCACTAGGAGCAGGTATTTGGGAAGAATAAAGCAGAGGTTAAGAGGCCATTTTGCTCTAAGTCCAGCATCCACGTAGTCTACTAGCACCAGATTCTATTTGTCACACAGGCCAGCTCTAATGCATTTGGGAGGGGACTCCATAAGGGCATACTCACTGAGTGGGGAGCAGTGTAGAGGCTGGCTAATAAGAGCTCATATGTCTGTGTGGACTGAGTGTGCAAGAGGGCTGTTCTGAGGCCTCCAAGGGACTTGCTCAGGAGCCATAGGTTACTGCAGTTGGCTAACTCTTAGGCTTCCATTTTGCAGAGTGAAGTATTCTATCTGAGGAGATCCGAAGTGTTTGGGGCAGCAAACTGGGCTTTGGAGGCTGTTTGGGGAAGGCAACAGGGAGCAGTGAGGGAGCTCATTGGAAGAGGATTAAAAAGGGAACCAAGATAACCCTTAGTAATCGAACAAGCCTTGCACTGTGGTGTGTGAAGTCAATCCCCTCTCCCTCTCTCTAATGAAACCTTCAGTAATTGTCTCTTCTGTGAATGCACTGTGGATCTGTTTTGAGGGGGGCACATTAAATGGTGAGTTCCGCTTCCAGAAAGGTTCAGGGTGAGAGCAGGTGGTGCCCAAAGGAGCCTGGTTATACTGGGAACACTAAAGAAAGGAAAAACTAAGCAAACAACTGAGCTAATATGTGAATCTTAGAGTCCCCATAATCCTCCACTAAACCATAATTTCTGGAAAAGTCTATAATCTCTTCAGTCCACTCTCTAGCCAAATTCTGGAACTGGCCAGCTTACCTACTCCATTTTCCATTTCCTTCCATCCTCACTTTCATTTGCTTCACATTGTGGATTTGGGGATTGAAGTGATTTCTGTAGCATGAACTCTTAGTTTATTCATTCATTTCTCTGATGTGTGTTGAATGCTGTGTGAGGCCTGACACCATGTGCAATGGAAGATTCTAAGAAAAGATGGAATTCATGGTCAGCAAGAAAGAAAAGACTGGGCTATTCAAAGAGGCAGGAGGAAACAGCCACCCCAGAAGAGGCAAGAATAAAATGTTGTAACTATTCACAGTGAGGAAGGCTGGTTCAGTGGAGATAGTAAAGGGTAGAGGGCCAAGAAAGGCTTCATACACATGATGGCACCTAAGCCAAGCTTTAAATTGAGGGTGACAATTGGACATGAAGAAATAAGGATTTGAGGAGTAGAGATTGGGTGAGGGGATAGTTTCTGATATGGCCACTGTGCCTTCCACACCAAAGTGCTGCTGACGTGTGTCCAAGCTGCTCTGGATCCTTCCTCAGTGCTTTCATGGCTCAGAAGGGAGCTGCCCTGACATGCTAATAGCAAGAAACCAGCCCCCATCTTCTCCACCCACTCTTCAAGAACCCAAGGTTCCTTTGCAACTGTAACCTTCTGGAGCTGGCTCTCTACCATGGTCACGCAGTCAGAGAAGGGAAGAGCTCATATCCAGAAGAGCAGTGGGATGGTACACCAGAAGCCTGGGACGTGAGAAGGGAAACTGAGGCCCACAGAAAGAACTTTGATGCTGTATTCCCTTAAAAATGCTCAATAAGTAAATGAATTCATGTCTATGTCTATTTGTTGCTCCACTTTGACTATGAGCTTCTCAAAGGCATGAGATGAATCTCACCCATCCTGGTGTCCCCAGCACAGAGCCTAGCCCATTAGAGATTCAATATATGGCGACTGAACCAGCATTCTAGGGCTAGGGCAGTGGTGCTCAGTGTATGGTCCCAGACCTATAGTGTCAGCATCCGCTGGGGACTTGTTGGAAATGTAAATTCTTGAGGCCTCATCCTAGACCTACAGAATCAGAAACTGTAGGTGGAGTACAGCAATCTGTTCTAACAAGCCCTCCAGGAGATTCTGATGCAGGTTAAAGTTTCAGAACCATTGTTGTAGAATATTTGAGCCTAGAAGACTTGCTCTGACTTTGGAACATCAAAAACTCAGATGCTTCTTTTCTGTAACAGATATTTTTTTACACTATTCTATTACCACCCACCATCTTTGCAAAAAGAAAAAAAAAGAAACAAAGAAAAAAAGAAAAAAGAAAAAAAGGAAAGAAAGAAAAGAACAGGAAAAAGAAAAGAAACACCACAAAGATATCACCAGTGACCAGGAAGAAATAAATCAGTAATGGCAGGTTGCTATCCTTCCTGAAAAAGCAGAAAGTTTGCCTGTTAAAAAAATACATTCAACAGTTTCAAAAACAGACTTTTTATAGCATAGGAAGAGAAATGTCAAAAAAAATTGAGTGTGGTTTTATGTGAAAGTGCCACTCCTTTCAGGCAAAACCACCTGCTCGTCTTCCTTGTCAATCTCCTTTGTCATCCCAGATAATTCCTAGGAGCTGCTACTAGCTGATTCCTTCTGGAGTGAAGGATCCTGTAAAATTCATTATTTGCTTGATCACGGACAATGTTCCAGAACTTATGGGACAGACAGAATTGACAGGATCCTCTTTCCAGCATGTGCTTGTACCTGAGAGATAAGAACAGGGATGATTTACATATGCCCATAGAAAATCAATTCCCAAGTAATCACCAAACTCACTGTGGTAAGTACTCTGCTGGCTTTATATGGAATGTTTTTTGTTCCTGTCCTTATGGAACCCACAATCTAATAGGATGGTGTGATAAATGTACACAGAATGACAGCCTTTAGATTAAGGCTTTTGAGTTAACAAAGTGTTCTCACAGATACGGTTTCTTTCTTTTTTTTTTTTAACATCTTAAAAAAGGTTTTATTATTTATTTTTGAGAGTGAGAGAGACAGAGCACAAGCAGGGGAGGGGGAGGAGAGAGAGAAGGAGACACAAAATCCAAAGCAGGCTCCAGGCTGTGAGCTGTCAGCACAGAGCCTGATGTAGGGCTCAAACGCACGGACCATGAGATCATGACCCGAGCTGAAGTGGGCCACTTAATCAACTAAGCCAACCAGTTGCCTCTCACAGATACAGTTTCATTTGATCCTTACAACAGATTCTAGAAGTACCATATAGTTGCTATAGCAAGATAAGTTCTAAACTTGGAGCTACAAAATGAGTTTGCAATAAATGAGGAAATCTCCCTGGCTTAATAATCACTCATTGGGTGGCTAAATAGTGGGTATATTCTCAGGGAGGCAAGAGAGGATTGTAACTGTATCTAAGAGAGCATAGGTCCAACCAGTTACAGAAGCCATGATCTGAAAAAATAATGCATATAGATTGCATTTTTTAATTGACTCCCATCAAACAGATTAGCTAGGTTAGTTGATGTGCTGTTTTCTCTGTAAGACATTCTGATGAATGCCCACACCTCACTAAAAACTTCTGGTTGGAAGTACAGTCTGATGCATGTCTCCCAATTATGTTATAGACTTTCCTAGACTAAGCTGGGTGTGTTCCCAAATCTGTTGATGCCAGTTGTGCCTTTTGTAATTATATACTTAAATAAAACACATGTTAATCTATGAAATAATGAGTGCAAAAAGATGATGAGCTCTTGTGTTGATGAAAATTAAGTTAGGTGCTGTGAAAAAACGGACAAAGGTGCTTTTTATTAAAGTTGCCAATGAATGACACGCAAATGAGACAACTTTGGGTTGAAATTGTAAAAATCTAAAAGGATTCTGCTCTCAGATTGCTTTATAGGGGACTTTATGTTATTCCTCCACTTTAAAGAAACCTAAAAGGAAATTGTAGATGACTCTTTGTAGGTGAGCTTTATGCCAGGAAAATGAGGTAAATTTTAAAGAATAGGTCTTAGTTCTATATCAAAAGATTGGCCTAAAAGGGTGTATTTAAATTTTGGAATAAAATGTTGAATGCATTTTTTTATAATTTCCTCATTTTTTCCAGTAAAGTTTTTCCCTATTTACTTAAAAAAATTCTACTAACACTACACATCAATTTTATTAGATAGGAGGACTCGAACTGAACTATGTCTGCATGGAGCCTACCAAAGAAGAGTAGTCAGGGGTGCAAAAGAATAACAAGTTGATGGGTGTTCTCTAGGGCTGTTCTTTAGAGAGAGTAGACTCAAGTAACTGCCCCTTGGAGCTCTCTCCTAGTAGAGGGGATTACTGGTTGAGCTCATTATGGATTAATGTCATTGGCCATTGGAATTGTTGAACACACCCATATTCTGATTTCCTCTTCACCAGGGAATCCTGTCTACCATCTGGCCATCCATGTACATCTCCTTTTGAAGAGAATGTGTTGATTAGGGAAGGCTTGAGTCCTGATTCCTAATGTTGTTTATGTTTTTCATCATAAATTAATGAATTATTAACACAGTGTTTAATTTCTTGGAGACAACACCTACTGCCTCTTCTGATGCTTCTAGTGAAAACATACCTTGAAGATGATGGAAGTTATCCAACAGTGTTAACATATCTGCCAATATATAAATGTTGGCAACAGATTCTAAATGTTTCAATACCACCATGTGATCCAAATGAAACTACTTGCTTATTACTGATGGTTAGAATCTATGATGTAGAAAGATACCTTTTTTTGTTTTTTAGTTTTGATAACTAACTTAGGGTCTGGGTCTCTTTGGATCAGCCTATGTGTTTATTTGCTATGGACTGAGGACTTACTATGCACAATCCCTCATGATTCATATACATTCAAATAATCCTAATAACCTAGAAAGTAAGTTTTACTGTATTCATTTTATAGATGAAGAAGCAGAAACTCAGAAATGTCACTTAATCAACCCAAGCATGCACAGCTAGACAGAGCTGATATTAGAGGTCAGTTTTCCCTTGCTTCAACATTCTTTTTCATGTTATAATATGACATCATTAAATTAATCAATCTTCCCTTTTCTATCATTAAAATTCTTGCATCACTCTAATTTTTTTTCTTCATTGCTAAACAATTACCACAAGTTAAAAATTCCAGCTACTCCACATTACCAGGAGACAGTTTGAGAGAAGACAGGGTCAGACCTACAACCAAATAAATGGGGCAGCGTTGATGGGCTCCATGCTTGCACAACCCCCTGACATGCAAAGGTGCGAACATGAGGTAACACAGCATGCAACTGCCCCAAGGAGAGTTAAACACTTTCTCTAGAATACCTCAATAGCCAACGCAATGAAAATTATTGATTATTAGCTGTTTATCATGTGCCAGGTATGGTGCCAAGCATTTGACATGCATTTAGTCTTATGGCAAACCTAAGAAGATATCAAGGTGTGGAGACATAAGTGAACTTACCCAAGGTCACATAACTAGTAAGTTGAAGAGACCAGATTTAACTTCAGATTTAGCCTGGCTCCAAAGTCCACGCCATTAACTACCTTGAGAGCCAACCTCCCAGTTACAGCAACCATTTGTTGAGTGACTATTTTGTGCCTGGCACCAGGCTAAGCACTTCATATACATAAATGCATTAATGTATATAATTATATTTTATTAAGTAAGTGCAGGGAATTCTATAGCACTTGGAACATCTCTAGGTTATAGCTGGGTCTTTATTGGTTAGGATAGGGTGATGGAGATACAAGGATTTGAACTTAAATCATGTTTTGTGTGAGGTACCAAGTTTTAGAGAGATGATGTGATATAAGGCAAAGATAGAGGGGTTCCTGGGTGGCTCACTCTGCTGTGTGTCCAACTTTGGCTCAGGTCATGATCTCATGGTTTATAAGTTCAAGCCCTGCATTGGGATCACCACTGTCAGTGCAGAACCCTCCCTGGATCCTCTCTCTCCCTTTCTCTCTGCTCCTTCCCTGCTCACGTTCTCTTTCTCAAAAATAAATAAACTTATTTTTAAAAAGGGAAAGATGTAGAATTGGTAGCAAGACTGTTTTGTTACATCTTGACTTTGCCACTTTCTGGTCTAGTGGCCTTCTATAAACTATGTTATAAATTGTGTACAGCGTCAGTTTCCTCATCTGTAATAATGACGATGATGGTATTTTCTCTGGAGAGTCTTGTGGAAATAAGAAATGGTATTTGTAAGGACTTGGAACAATAAAGGAACTCAACAAAACAAGATTTTAAGTGTATGAATACAATATGTATTAGGAGCATTTGAGAAATGGTAACCATTATGATTGACACCTATGTTGTAATTATTTGCCGATTCTCTCCCCCTCTTAGATGACTGGTTGATTCATTCAATAAGTAGTTATTTAGCATCCACAGTATGCAGTCACAGAACTAGGTTGGACATAAAAAAAGTGTATGTAGATAAACATGGCTTTTGCCTTCAAGAAGTTTACATTCCAATGGGGAAGACAGAAAAATAAGCAAATGTATTAATGCATAAAATTGTGATAATTGCCATAAGGAAACCCATGATGTGCTGGGAGACAGAAGGTGGGTCGAGTAAGGAGCGGGGCAACCAGGAGGGTGGTCTGGGAAGTCTCCCTTGAGGAGGTAATATTTAAACTGAGATCTGAAGTTTGGGAAGAGCAGGACAAGTTTTCCAGGACAAAGGAGGCCCAATAGGACTGAGGATTGGAGAAGGGGCCTCTGTGGCTGGAGAATGAGGCCAATAGGAAAGAATGAGGGATCAGGGAAAGGCAGAGACCAGACTCTGTGGGGTTATGCAGGTTGTGGTAAGGGATTGGATTTTATTCTGAGCACTATGCAAAGCCACTGGTGGGTATTAACAGGCAAGGGGCATGACTGGAATGGTATTTTAACGAGATCATTTTGGATATGTAGAGAACAGAGGGAGGAGGGCAGGAATATAGCCAGACAACCAGTCGGGGAAGGCTCTTTATAGGGGTCTAGGTGAGGAAGGATGGTGCCTTCCAGTAAGGTGTGCCAGCAGATGTGGAGATAAGTGCACAGCTTTTAGATATATTTTGAGATTATGTACAACTCAAGGACAGGGGCAGGCCCAGATTTAATTTGGGATCACATGGGTAGTGAAATGCTTACACTGTGGGTGTTCAATAAGCATTTATGAAATCAGATAGTAGAAATTAGATATTCTATAGTAACACTGACTATGGTATCACAGAAGATTCCAGGATAACATAAATTTAAGGGAATGGGCTCTGAGTTGGGCAGACTTTTCCACTTAGTGGTTGTATAACTCTGAGCTGTATTTCTTCATCTGTAAAGTAGAGCTGTTCATTGATAAAGAAGAAGACACATGTGATGTACTTAAAATGCTGTTCTTCATCTTAATATTCCTCCCTCATTAAAATAAGCAAATTAACAAATGAGAGAGGATCTCTTCTACTTTTTAGCAGATATCATTGGACTATGGAAACTTCTAGCCACCCTGGTCATTATCAAGATCCAAACATGGGATGCCTGGGTGGCTCAGTCAGTTAAGCATCCTACTTTGGCTCAGGTCATGATCTCACAGTCTGTGGGTTCGAGCGCCACGTGGGGCTCTGTGCCGATAGCTCAGAGCCTGGAGTCTTCTCAGATTCTGTGTCTCCCTCTCTCTCTCTGCCCCTCCCCTGCTCACTCTCGCTTGGTCTCTCAAAATAAAGACATTAAAAAAAATAAAAAAAAAAAGATCCAAACATCAAGTTGTTTCCTCATGTCCATCACTGTCTTCTTCATCTCAGCTTTATTTTTTAATTTTAATTTTTAATTAAATTTTAATTTTAATTTTATTTTTAAATTTAATTTATTTTGATCAGATTTTTTAAATTTTGTGTTTTTTATCAACTGTAGAAGACCCAAGTATGAGTTACCTATTGCTGTGTAATAGATTAACTCAATGGTTTCTGGGGCTTAGAAATTAGGAAGCAGCTTAGCTAAATGGTTCTGACTCAAGGTCTGTCATGAGGTTGCAGTCAAGATTTTGCTAGGGCTGTGATAATCGCAAGGCTTGACTGGGGCTGGACGATCTGTTGCCAAGATGGCTCCCTCACATGACTATTAGTGGGAGGAGTCTCAGTTCTTCACCACATGGACCTCTCCCTAGGGATACCTGTGTGCCCTCACAACATATCACTTGGTTTCCTCCACGATGAAGGTTTCAAAAGAGGGCAAAAAGGAAGCCATATGCGTTGGATCCTGATCCTGGAAGTCACATAAATATAACTTCCATCACAATCTATTAGTTACTAGGAGTAAGCCATTAAGTGTAGCCCACACTGGAGGGGAGGGGATTTAGGCTCCACTTTTTGAGAAGAGGAATGGGAAAGCATTTGTGGACAGGGACATCTGGGTGGCTTAGTTGGTTGAGCATCCAACTCTTGATTTTGGCTCAGGTCATGATCCCAGGGTCATGGGATAGAGCCCTACACTGGGTTTCATGCTGAGCGTGAGGACTACTTGAGATTCTCTCTCTCTCTCTCTCTCTAATAAGTAAAATGAAAAAAATTAAAAGAATTTATGGACAGATTTTAATATCACTACAATCCATAAGATGCCTTAAATTTAAATCTTTTTTTAAAATATAATTTATTGTCAAATTGATTTCCATATAACACCCAGTTCTCATCCCAACAAATGCCCTCCTTAATGCCCATTACCCACTTTCCCCTCTCCCCTACCCCCCATCTACCCTCAGTTTGTTCTCAGTATTTAAGAGTCTCTTGTGGTTTGCCTCCCTCCCTCTCTGTAACTTTTCCCCCCATTCCCCTCCTCCATGCTCTTCTTCTAAGTTTCTCAAGATCTACATATGAGTGAAAACATATGGTATCTGTCTTTCTGTGACTGACTTATTTCACTTAGCGTAATACCCTCCGGTTCCATCCATGTTGCTGCAAATGGCAGGATTTCATTCTTTCTCATTGCCAAGTAGTCCTTAAATTTAAATCTTGATGAAATTTTCAAACACTCGGATCTGGCCTGGGCTTGTTGTTGGCCAAAGAGCCCATCTCTCCTTTTAATATCCTTCCTCATGATACATACACGTGCTTTTTCATGACTTAATTCCTCTTTTCAATTAATTTTTAATTAATTTTATTGGCATAAAACAGGCAGTTTATGCTACATGGCCTGCCTGCTCCCTGAAGATACTTAAATAATTTATTTTTTAAGGACTGTGACACTAAAGAAAGTAAATTATGGACACTATAAGGTATCATGGTAATGATAATTACAATTTACTGAGGGGCTAACTCGGGGCCAGGCATTTTATTAAGCAATGTAGGCTCGCTCCCTTGCTCTCTGCCCCTCCCCCACTCATGCCCTGCTCTCTCTCTCTCAAAAACAAATAAACATTGAAAAAAATTTTTTTAGGGATGCCTGGGTAGCTCAGTTGGTTAAGAGTCTGACTTTGGCTCAGGTCATAATCTCAGGGTTTATGGGTTTGAGCCCCATGTCAGGCTCTGGGCTAACAGCTAGTTCAGAGCCTGGAGCCTGTCTTTGGATTCTGTGTCTCCCTCTCTTTCTGATCCTCCTCTGCTCATACGGTCTCTCCCTCTCTCAAAAATAAATTTAAAATATTAAAAAAAATTTTTTAAAGAAATAATTTGGAATTGCCTAGTAAAGTTTAACATAAAGTGTTCTGTAACCCAGAAAATTCTAGGAATGTGTGTATCACCCCAACTAACTCTTACACATATGCAACTGAGGTGTACAAATATGCACACAGCAGCATTTCTTTTGTAGCCAAAACAATAGAATACAGTTTAAATGACTATCAAGAGGAGAATGGATCATCTTTGCCATATTTGTACAACGAGTACCTTGCTGCAATGAAAATCAATGAACGCCAGATACGCACATCAAGATGGATGCTTTTTTCAAACAAAATGTCAAGTGAAAAACTTCATGTAGAAAAATATATGCACTATGATAACATACACAGTGCAAAAACAGGCAGAACTGAACCACATATTGTTAAGATATGTGTGAAAATCTACTTTTAAAAAAGTGATGGGATAATATACACACAACTTAGAGCAGTGCTTACTTTTGGGGAAAGGGAAGTCGGAGAAAGACACGAAGGTGGGGCACAGAGGGGATTTAGAACTGAAAACGTTCTTTCTTGAACAGAGTGGTAGATCCATGAAAGTTCATATTAAATTTTTTTAAAAGTATATTTATTTATATTGAGAGAGAGAAAGAGCACACGATTGGGGGGGGGGTGCAGAGAGAGAGACAGAATCCCGAGCAGGCTCTGCACTGACAGTGCAGAGCCCAACATGGAGCCCAAAGTCATGAACCATGAGATCATGACCCAAGCCAAAGTCAAGAGCCAGACATTTAACTGACTGAGCCACCCAGGTGCCCCAGTTCATACTGTTATTACTAATACTATACCTTTTTTAAAGTATGAAATAAAGAAGAAAAATGGAGATCAGAAATGAGAAGATGACTGGAATGGATGACTTAAATGTATTAAATAGTTCAAGGAAGTGATGATATCATTTGGAGCTAGCAATTTATATCTCTTTTATCTTCTCTATCAACCTTCCCCATTCCTCCTACCTCCTCACTTCCAAAAAAGGAAACAAAAAAAAACTAAATAAATGACCCATAATTTTAATACAGTTATTTAAAAAGTAAACAAAATAAAAAAACTGATCAGTAGAACCAAAATACTAAAGACAATCCTCCTACGGGCTGAAAAGACTGTTCTGCCATGACATTGATTCCTCCCAGTCAGGTGCACCTCTTACTGTATGATATGACCAGCAGGTGGTGATAATCTGGTGGAATGCTATTACAAAAAGAGCCACTTGGAATCAGGGTCTCAAAAGTCTGTTTTTAACCTTAAAAATCAATGATTTTTGCTGGTGAGGGTGTGGAGAGATGGGCACCCTCCTGCACTGTTGGTGGCAATGTAAACTGGTGCAGCCGCTCTGGAAAACAGTGTGGAGGTTCCTCAAAAAACTATCCATAAAACTCCCTTATGACCCAGCAATAGCACTGCTAGGGATTTACCCAAGGGATACAGAAGTGCTGATGCATAGGGGCACATGTACCCCAATGTTCGTAGCAGCACTATCAACAATAGGCAAATCATGGAAAGAGCCTAAATGTCCATCACCTGATGAGTGGATAAAGAAGATGTGGTATATATACACAATGGAGTACTACATGGCAATGAGAAAGAATGAAATCTGGCTATTTGTAGGAAAGTGGATGGACCTTGAGGATGTCATGCTAAGCAAAATAAGTCAGGTAGAGGACAGATACCATATGTTTGCACTCACAGGTCTAACAGGAGAACAGGAGAAACCTAATGGAGGACCAGGGTGAGGGGAAGAAGGAAAGAGAGTTGGGGAGAGAGAGGGACGCAAAACTTGAGAGACTACTGAATACTGAAAAAGAACTGAGGGTTGAAGGGGAAGGGGGAGGGGGGGAAAGAGGTGGTGGTGATGGAGGAGGGCACTTGTGGGGAAGAGCACTGGGTGTTGTACAGAAACCAATTTGACAATAAAATATTAAAAAAAGAAAATTGACGATTTTGTCCCGAATAATCTAGAATGCCTGACTAGGTAGGCTGCAATCTGTCCATGTACGCATGCATGCATCCATCCTTCATCTGTCCTCCAGCATTGAGTTCCTCCTTCATGTCTGGGCTAAGGAGCTGCTGGCGACGACACAAAGAGGAGTTAGAGGTAATCACACTGCAGGATGATGGTGTGAGGTTGGAGTCAGGTCTTGGGCAGACTTGGGGGCACTAGGTCACAAGTGGTTTGCTCTACTTGCCTGAGCGGGGCTTCATCACAGACAAGATGACTCTGTGTCTTGATACATCTTGATGTGCCTTGAAGGTCAGAGGAAGAGCTTTCAGACATGTAGTCTTCAAACTTTTTGTTTGTTTTGCTATAAACTTCTCAGGGAAAATCTGAAAAGCTATGTAAAGCTCATATTTTTTGTTTACATTTTGTTATAAGTTTAAGTAGTTGCAAAGAATGCAATTCTCTGCTTATTATGAATGCCAACATTTTATTTTTAATTTTTTTAAGTTTATTTATTTATTTTGAGAGATTGAGCATGAGTGGTAGAAGGGCAGAGAGAGAGGGAGAAAGAGATTCCCAAGTAGGCTCTCCTCTGTCAGTTTGGAGCCTGGTGTGGGGCTCAATCCCATGAACTGTGAGACTATGACCTGAGCCCAAATCAAGGATTAGATGCTCAACCAATAGAGACACCAGGTGCCCCCAAATGCTGATATTTTAAAACAAGCCTCTTACACAAATCAAAAACTGTTTCCAATGGAATCTATATTCTACAGTAATTTGATATATAATCATCTGATAAAAATATACAAGAGCAAACTCTTCACAAAGTATTAACATTTAAAACCAGACTTTTATATGATTTTTAAAAATGCTTCCAATGGAACCTATATGCCATGGTGATTTGATACCAGCGTCATTTTAGAAATAGAACAGGTTCTTAAATGTTGCATCATTCTTTCTTTTCTTTGATTCACATTTCCCTTCCTTTACCTCATAAAACCTTATCCTTATGAAACATCATTTGTGTCATCTTTTTCTATAACAAAATAATATATATAAACTCAGAGCCCATAAGCCTCTAAGTATTAACACATTTCTTCTGAGTTGAGTCATACACTCATCACTGGTATACAAACAGCATAAATGTGTTTGGGTAATTATTATTATTTAAAAAAA
>NC_043704.1:130228636-130315047 GCF_006229205.1 Suricata suricatta
ACTCATGAGCTGTTAGATCATGACCTGAGCCAAAGTCGGACAATCAACTGAGCCATCCAGGTACCCCAAATATTTTTGTTTCTTAATAGATGTAAATGCTGAGACATTTTGTTCATAGTTAGGCAGTGGGATTGGAAATTTTGTTATAGAAATGTCATTCAATTCTTTGAATTTTTTTGAGGTAAATGCTCAAAATCACTTAGTGGTTTTTTTCCTCAAAATTATTTTATTTATTTATTTATTTATTTATTTATTTATTTATTTAGAGAGCGAGAGTGAGAGCGCACAAGTGGGAGAGGGGTAGAGAGCGAGGGAGATAGAGAATCCCAAGCCGACTCCTTGCTGAGTGTCAGTGCAGAGCCTGATTTGGGGCTCAAACTCCCAAACCGTGAGGTCATGACCTGAGCTGAAAGGAAAAGTTGGACACTTAATCCATCCCAGATACCCAGGCACCCCTCAAAATTATTTTAAAATAACTCAGTGGATAATTGACATCTCCTTTAACTTTGTTGCAAGCAGTGAATCAATACTCTTTGACTTGTGAAAATATTTGTAACCAGTTTGCTGGGAGCCACTTCTGAAGTAAGACAGGTTTGCAAGGCCTCCCACCATCAGATGGAGACTGGGGTATGCACCCACTAAATTTCTGCTTGAGCACCGACGCCCCAAGGTGTCTGACTGAGTGATATCAGGAGTGACTTTGCCTTCTTATGCTAAAAATACGTGAATTGTACCTTGTGAAAAAACTTGTTATAGGAGTTTCTTCTTTTATGATTGTAGGAGCAAATGTTACATTTCCTGAGAAAACCTGTTTTTCTTCCCCTGGAAAACAGGCTATTGATTGACCCCTGCTGACAAAGGAACTAACTTTTGCCTTTGTTATGCTAAAAAACATTGCCTTGTAGTTGCATGCTAAAGATCCCTTCCTTTCCCAAGTGACAAACATCTAGTTACCTACTTCAATCATTATTGATAAAGGTTATGCACAAGTCTTCCACCAATCTATGTTCTGAGAAATTTTTACATACCAAAGAATTTGTCATCAGAAATCATTGTCTAAGGCAATTGCCACTTCTGTTTTATACCCCATACATTTTTTCAATAAATAAGGCTGACTCTCGGGTCAGTGCAGAGATGCCGGCCAGCAGTGCAGAGATGTCTGCCTGCTGATCAGAAAGAACCTCGTGGCTCTCTCATTCCCTTCCCCCTTTGCCGATTCCCATCTCTTTCATGCCAACACCGTCCATCCTTCAGGGGAACCCTGGACCTGCTGGAGCTGGACTCTGGCACCAGTTATTAGAGTAACCAATGTTTCACATTGTCGCTTTACTGGGTAACCTGGTGGGTTTGCACGCCAAGGCAATGCATTTCCTAAGATGTGAGCTGGAGGTGAAGAGGGCCTTTGCTCTGTAAGGTGGAAAGAAGTCCTTTTCAAAAGGGGAGCATACAACTTTGACCTCTCTGTTTCTTAGGTAGATTTTAGAAAAGAGGAAGAATGGGCTTTGAGGATATGAAAATTGATCACCACAAGACAACTCAAGACTCACATGGAAAGTTCTTCAGGTTCTTGCTATTGGAGAGTGGCCTGTGGATGGGCAGCTTTGGCATCGGCTGGGAATTGGGTAGAAATGCAGATGCTTAGGCCTACTCCACACCTACAGAATCAGAATATGCATTTAATGGAATCTCAGGGTGATTTGCAAGCACATTCAAGTTTGAGAAACACTGAGCTGGACCACCGCCACTCCCAGGAATCTGGCCGTGGCCCCTGTGTGGGCTCCTTCCTCGGGTAGGCTATCATTTAAATACCTCTTCAGCATCTGCTGCTAATGCTCCTGGCTTCAATTTTCCAAGAAATCCCCTGGGTCGGTTTCTAGCAGCTTAAGGGACTAGCTGAGCCGGGCTTTCTGATTATAAATAATTTGAAAAGCTGCTTATGTAAGTCTAGATGGCCCCTAGGGGACCCTTGGTAAGTGGTAGCTGATTGCTCTTGCTTCCTTCTTGCTAATGGTCGGATTTGGGTAGATCTGTTTTCCTCGCTGGGTGTCATTCCAGCCTGATTTTGAATCACTTGATGTTAAGATTGGCAAGACCCGCCTATGTCAGAGAGGTTTCCTCCCATCATCCCTGTGAACATTGTCATTAGGAGAGCTACAAATAGAACAGCCTTTTTTTTTTTTACAAAAAATGAAAGCCCATTCAAATCAAGGGTCAAAAGCTACTGACTCTAACAAGAAGAAAATGGCTGTGGTTGTATTTTTGAAATGTTTTTGCCTTTCTCTGTATTTTTGCTGTGTTGACAGTTGTGCCATCTGAGCTTGGCCTAGCCCTCCGCCCTTTTTCCTGGCCCCACTTTCACTCTGTATGTGTGTGGGATTCCAGATCTCTAAACAAGGGGGCCTGGTGCCAAACCTTCTCTCTTGGGTGCAGACACCCAAATGGCAGTGGTGTTTGGAAGCAGAAGTCTGTGGGAAGAAGCATTTCCCCAACATCGTTCTCACTTTGCCTCTGCAGCAGAAAAGCCCACAGTATGCTGGACAGAGCAAGGACTGCTCAGAGTTCAAAATGCGCTCCGTCATTCACTAGCTGGGGGGTGCAGACAAATTACTTAAACTCTCTGAACTTCCAGGTCTCTGTCTCTAAGATGGCCAGCCAACTCAAAGGGCCACAAGAGAATTCTATGAGGCTTAGCACATAAGTAGATGAATGGATGTAAGTGATTTCCTCCTTCTTCTAAGCCAAATGGACAGTGCTTCTTAAAAATCATTGCTTCATAAGAAAGAATGAAATCTGGCCATTTGTAGGAAAGTGGAGGGACCTCGAGGGTGTCATGATAAGCGAAATAAGTCAGGCAGAGAAGGACAGATACCATATGTTTGCACTCACAGGTCTAACAGGAAAACAGAAGAAACCTAATGGAGGACCAGGGGGAGGGGAAGAGGGAAAGTGAGTTGGGGAGAGAGAGGGACGCAAAACTTGAGAGACTATTGAATGCTGAAAATGAACTGAGGGTTGAAGGGGGAGAGGGGAAAAGAGGTGGTAGCAATGGAGGAGGGCACTTGTGGGGAAGAGCACTGGGTGTTGTAGGGAAACTAATTTGACAATAAACTACTTAAAAAAAATCATTGCTTCATAAAATCACGGGATCCTGGGCCAGGGCAAATTCTTAAAAATCATTTCATTCACTCATGGAGATACTGGTGAAAAACTAATGTGCACTGATGAGCCACATTTTAGATTTTACAGTAGCACTCATGTGCAATAATACTTTAAGATGATGGTGGCCAAGAAGAGACACATTTTTCTGCAGCCAATCAACCACAGATCAGTGCTATAGGTCACAAGAGCTCAGTCAGAACATGAACCGAAAAGAGATCACTCAGCAGAGCAAGAGCACAGCGCCGAGAGTCCTCAAATACAGTTTGTTTTGTTTTGGTTTTGGTTTTTTGCCACTTTTCACCATATTTTGATAGTGAAAATATATACCTCTATTAGCAGTTTTCAAAGTGTGGTCTCTAAGCAGCAGCAGCACCTGGGAAATTGTTAGAAATACAAATACCTCCTGAATCAGAAACCCTGGGGGTGGAACCAGCAGTGTTTTGGCCACTAGAAGTCAGGAATTACTGGTTTACAACCATCTTTTCCAATACAAAATAAAATATCATAAAATTTATGATGGATTTTCTTAGCATTTTAATTTCCTCACCTCCCTGACATATACTGTGGGAATTCCAGATATTATTGTCCGCCGATTCTTGCAGAGATATGCATGAACACAGTCACCAGATATAACTTTCTCCACCGCCTTGGGTGGGGGTTATTTAATCATGAAGTAATAATAAGGAGAATGATCTTGAAAACCAAGCAAATGAATCTTATTTCACTTCTGTTCTCTAGAAATACCTTTCCTCTAGAGTTACAATATATTTATAACTGGATTACTAATTATACAGACTACTAGATTTTTATTTCCACACTTGAGCAATTCCATCTAAAGATGCAATTGCAACGAAGTCCTGTGTGGTCTGGAACGTGGTGACGTCTGTGATGATCTCGTGGTGTCCCACAGGCAGAGACTCCGGGCCCCTCCGAGGGGTGTCATCACTCAGTCCCACCTTCTGCTTCCTCTGATTTACTGCTTCATGGTTAAAAGTCAAGGAGAAAGTCAGATGTTAAAAGCCTGTGCCACATTTTGCCTCTCATTCATATTCCCTTATCATTGGCTATTTCTGTGCCTGCCACAATCCCCCAGATTAGGGGTCTTTCAAGGGCAACTGACATCTGTTTAATTCCCCTTCTTCAAGGTAGGCATTAAATAGACATTCATGAACATAAGTGAAACGGAAGCCCACAGAGGCCGAGAAGCTAACTGAAGGCGGGGGGTGCCCACGGCTGCTCCTTATTGCTCTCTTTGTTGCACCATTTCTGTTTATTGTGTGGGTTTTATTACTCACTTTATTTCCACGTGGAATTCTCTAGACTTTGTAAATGATTGACTGCGTTCATCCCCAAAACTGCAGATACCGGGGCTTTGTAAATATCATGGAAGACAGGAGATCCGCTGCTAAAAGCTTCCTAATGAGGACGACTCAAACATGTTATTTTCAACATTCGACTCCCAAGTTTGAATAATTCATGGAAAAAAAAAATCTGTTGAACTAGAAGTGACTGGGCTATTTTAATGAAAGTAGAGATTTGGAATGTTTCAGAGCTGGAGATTGCGTGAGGGAACTGCAGGCAGGGAGAAGTGACCAGCCCAGCACAGGGTGATTTCAGGTCTTCTCTGGCCAGCACTCCCATCGGCCAAGGTAGCACCGTGGCCAGTGATCAATCTCAAACCAGAACCAAGACTTTGAGATGCACTTGCTCAGCTCTCTCTACTGAGATACACAGCTTGCCACAGACACCAAAGGGGGTCTGGCCCAAGGTCCTTCTCTCTTGCGTTGCTGGAAGAAGCAGCAGATGGTATTTTCTTGTCCTCTTCAGCGTCTTCAGCATAGCTCAGTAGATCTCAGCTGGCTGTACTTTAGAACCCTTTAGGGAGCGTTTACAAACTCTGGATGCCCAGAACCCACCCTAGACCAATTAACTAAGTCTCTGGGGGTGGGACCCATGCCCCAGTCTTTTTAAAGCTCCCTAGGTGATCCCAACCTGTAGCCAATTTTGAGAAACATCAAGTCTAGCCCATCTCTGTCTTGTTTCTCCCATTACCTTAAATGCCAGCAGACGTGTCTTGTTCCTTCTGTTTTCTTTTGCTAATCCTCAGGTTTTAACATTGTAATCACACAGTTTACACATTATGGGTGCTGCCATTCCAAGCCATTTAAGACATTTGCAAAAACCTAGCCCTGTAGTCTCCTCCTTATCTACTTGTCTGTTGGCTTGGTCTCTGTGTCTCTCCTCCTGGCCTCCACAATGGCACTCCCCCAGGGCCTCACTCTCCCCCGAGGGGATTCCATTTGTGGCCCTTCTCTGCACCTCCTCTCAACACCTCCTCCTTCTGAGCTTCTGTGGATAACAGCTGGGGCTGGACTAGGGCGACTGGAGGCCCCCCGCTGGACGAATCTCCTGGAAGGGCTGCTCCTCTGATGATTGGTCCCAAAGGGAATAATTCTTGCAACAGCTCTTCTCTTCTTGCCGGCTAAGTGTGTGGGTGTGCAGCAGGCATTTGCTAGGGAAAGTCGGCAAAAAATAAAACTTTTCAAGCTTCAATTCTGCAGACAGATTGAGAGGCCCCCTAACAGTTCAAAATTGCCGAATCTGGCTCCATCCACCCACTTAAGCCCCAGGAAGTGGTAGGTCGAGTTAGACGTGTTTGGATTTTGTTAACAGTGGCCTCCCTTACCGGAGTTGAAATCGGAAGGATGATACTTTAAGATAAGCCAGTAACAGATAATTACTGGATGCTCCCTGCACTGTGCTAGACATTGATAAAGCCACGTGGGAGGTCACCAGGGATAAAGGTGCTTTATGAGCAATGGAAGGGAACGATCTGAGGATTGGGAGAGGCTGTGGTCAGTCCGAAGTTCAGGAAGAGCAGAGGGCTAAAATTCAGTCCCAAGGCAAGGATAAGAAAAAATAAAAAGAGCCATAAAAGGGAGAGGAGGCAGGGTGAGTAACAATGAGTGTTTAACTTCTTAGGATTTAAAGTCCTGGACCTACTTGCCCAGCCAAGGCCCAACAACCATACAGCAGCCTCCATATTTGTTTTAGTCTTGCCATTTTGACCCTCAAGACATTCAGACCCCTCAGCGAGCTTAGCAAACAGTATCTCAAGATTGCTGCAGTTTCTGGCTCAATCTGTCTCGCCTGTGTGGGTCTCTTTTCGTCATTTTCGGACTCCTACACTTTATCTCCCTTGCTATGTCTTAGATACACAGCATTTTTTCACGGATAAGTAAAGAAATAAATCTAAGCTCTCAGTCTATTATCAAGTAATAATGAATATTCCTGATGGAAATAACCAGCACAAAATAAGAGTAACAACAGCTAAAACTACATACAGGGGGGGAAATGGCCCGAAGAATCAAATCTTGACAAAAATGTAGACACCCAAATCTGACTGGGGGGAAGTTGGATTTGGTAGAAACAATGGCCACAAAATAAAAGGCAGATGTTATAATGAGTTAAATTTGACATGGATGAAAACCTGAATCAATTTTCATTGTAACATTTAAACAGAAAAAGAATTAATGTTGATGAAAATCATTCCTGTAAACTATAATAAAAGTGGTAAAACTGGAAATGAATTGTGCTTAAGGATCAATGAATTTTATTACTTAATGACATTTGTTCTGGGAACCTTCATGCACATTTGGTGGGAACATAAATTGGTACAGCCATTATGGAAAACTGTGAGGTCCCTCAAAAAAATTAAAAATAAAAATACTATATGATCTTGTAATTTTACTTCTGAATATTCACCAAAGAAAACAAAAAAAATGAATCCAAAAAGATACATGCAGCCCTATGTTTATTGCAGCATTATTTACAATAGCCAAGATAAGGAAGCAAGCCCTCTGAATGAAGGAAGATGTCATATGTACATATATACAATGGAATATTACTCAGCCATAAAAAAGAAAAGAAATCTTGCCATTTGTGAAAACATGGATGAACCTAGAGGACTTGCTAAGTGAAATGAGTGAGACAGAGAAAGACAAATATTATATGATTACACTTATATGTGGAATTCAAAAAATAAAACAAAAGAACAAACAAAAAACCAGAAACAGATTCATAAATAGAGAGAACAAACAGGTAATTGCCTGAAAGGGAAGAGGTTGGGGAGTGGGTGAAATAGGTGAAGGAGATTAAGAGGTACACATTTATAAAATAAATAAGTCACACGACTGAAAAGTACAGCATAGGAAATATGGTCAATAATATTGTAATAACACCGTATGGTTACAGATGGTAACTACACTTACTATGGTGAGCACTGCATAATGTATCTAATTGTCAATCACTATGCTGTAATCTGAAACTAATATGATAGTGTATGTCAACTATACTTCAATAAATAAAACATCTATTCTAGGGGCACCTGGGTGGCTCAGTCTAAGCCTCAGACTCTTGATTTCGGCTCAGGTCATGATCTCACCATGTGTGGGCATGGAGCCTGCTGAAGATTCTCTTTCCCCCTCTTGCTCTACCTTTCCCCTGCTTGGTCATTCTCTTTCTCTTTCAACAAAACAAAACAAAACAAACACTTATTGTAGAAATTACTTTCTTGTTGGAAATCTATCAATGTTGGCATAATTTTGATTAACATAGTTATGGTCAAACTTCCACTGGGTAAAATTAGAGTCAAAAATTTTTATGACTCCACAGAGGCTGCCTTCTGAAGAGGCAGCTAAGTGAAAGCTAAATCACAACTCCAGGGTAAAGACCTGGGAATCTGTATTTCTAAAATGACATGCCACCTTTTGAATTTTAATTTTACCTATCTTAAAATGTTTTGGGGTTGGGACACCTAGGTAGCTTAGTCGGTTAAGCATCTGACTTTGGCTCAGGTCATGATCTCATGGTTTGTGAGCTCCAGGCCTACGCTGGGCTCTGTGCTGACAGCTCAGAGCCTGGAGCCTGCTTCGGATTTTGTTTCTTCCTCTCTCTTTGCCCTTCCCCCACTCACACTCTGATTCTCTTTCTCTCTCAAAAATAAATTAACATTTAAAAAATAAAATATTCTTGGGGTAACTAGGAAAGTTTGAGCATGGATAGGATATTAGATAATATTAAGCAATTATTATTTTTAGGTATGATAATGATGTTACAGTCAGGTTTTTGAGAAGTCCTATTATGGACTGAATTGTGTTCCCCCCAAATTTAAATGTTGAAGCCCTACCCTGCAAAGTGATTATATTGGAGACAGGGCCTTTAAAGAAATAATTAAAATTAAATGAGATCATAAGGGTGGAGCTCTGATCCAGTAGGCCTCCTGTTCTTATAAGAAAAAGAAGTGATACAGTGAGTGCATGGGTACAGAGAAAAGGACATGTGGCATTACAGAGAAAGGGTGTAAGCTAAGGAGAGAGGCCTCAGGAGAAACCAAACCTGCTGACGCCTTGATCTTGGACTTCTATATTCCAGAACTGTTAGAAAATAAATTTCTGTTGTTTAAGTCACTGAATCTAGGGTATTTTGTTATGGCAGGTCTAGCAAACTAAGACTAGTCTTTACGTAGTAGAGATACGGACTCAATTATTTATGAGTAAACAATGTGATGTCTGAGATATGCTGTAAAACACTCTAGGGGAAAAATGCTTTGGAAATAAAAATTTAGAGTAAGGGATTGATGAAACAAGACTGGCTAAGAAGGGACAATTATTGGAGCTGGGTAACAGGTACATGGAAGTTCATTACGCTATTCTCTTCTATTGTAGAGTGCATTTGAAATATCTAAATAAATTTAAAAAATTGACCATGACAGGGGTGCCTGGGTGGCTCAGTTGGTTGACCATCAGCTTTGGCTCAGGTCATGATCTCACAGTTCGTGGGTTTGAGCCCCACATCGGGCTCTGTGCTGACAGCTAGCTCGGAGTCTGGAGCCTGTCCTCGGATTCTGTGTCTCCCTCCCTCTGACCCTCTCTGCTTGTGCTGTCTCTCTCTGTCTCTCAAAAATAAATAAAAAACAGAAAAAAAATTTTTTTAAATTGACCATGACAATTGTAAGGTGATTTTGATGCACATCTAAAGTAGGTAATTACTGAGAAAGGGGTTCCCAAAATCTTGTGTTCTAACCCGGTCTGAAATAAATGTGTTATTAACATACATTTATAAATAAGAATTTAACTGAATTCACTAAGTGGTAGGAAAAGGAATCAAAATGCCAAATATAAGCACTAAAACTGTGGGCAATGGACAGCAGGCAAGGAAGAATGAACCAGTATTTACTGAGTGCCTGATGTGTATGAGATGCTTTGTAAACATTATCTTTGGTTGCTCACACAGGTCTATAAAATAGACTTTTTAAAGTTTTAATCCTCTTTCTTTATCTCTTTCTCTCGTTCTTTCTTTTTCACTCTCTCTCTCTCTCTTTCTCTCTCTTTCTTTTAGTGTTTTAATTATTTTTGAGACAGAGAGAGACAGAGCATGAGAGGGGGAGGAACAGAGAGAGAAGGAGACACAGAATCTGAAGCAGGCTCCAGGCTCTGAGGTATCAGCACAGAAGCTGATGCGGATCTCACGAACTGTGAGATCATGACCTGAGCCGACATCAGACGCTTAACTGACTGAGCCACCCAGGCGTCCCTTAAGTTTTAACCTTTTAAAAAAGTTTTAATATGAAGAAACTATGGCCCAGAGAGTGCAAATGACTTCCCAAGACCCCACACTAGGAGGTGGCTGAACTGGGATTTTATTCCCATCTGACTGCCTCCAAAACTTGCAGTCTTTCCCCTACCCATCACCTCCTCCCTAGATATTGTCAAATGCCAGGCCACAAAGGGCAGAGGAATTTTGAGGAGGATGGGATCATAGAGGGATGGGGCCAATAAGGACTGACAAAGGACCATCAAGGGCTTGAGCTTGAATGGAGGTCCTGGTGGTAGAGCAAAGGACAGGAGAGCATCCAAGGAGTGGGGAGGAATGGCAAGATGCAGAAACTTGGTGGCAGATAGAGAATGAGATGCCACTGTGGGCTCCTGGGGAGATGTGGTGAAGGCAGGATTGGGTCATGGGCAGTGGATGTGAAAGAAGAAGAGTCCCAGGACTTGGGCCTGGACACAGTTGGTTAAGATAACAGATTTCAAACCTAGATGGGAAAATGACACCTCCATCAACAGATGGGGAAAGCCAGGAGGAACTTGAATCCTGGCTTGAAAAGAGTATGAATCCAAAAAGAAACCAGTGAGTGAGTCCTTCAAGTCTAGTTTACATTGTGAAACAAAATATGATCGTCATTTTATTCTTGTCTGCCTACCATGTTCCAGGATCTGTTGTAGGTGTTGGAAATGCAACAGTCCTAGCAGTAGATTGCTTGGATTATTATAAAGGAGGGTTTTTTTTTAATTTTTTAAATGTTTTTTAATTTTTATTTTTGAGAGACAGAGCATGAACAGTGGAGGGTCAGAGAGAGACGGAGATACAGAATCCGAAGCAGGTTCCAGGCTTTGAGCTAGCTGTCAGCACAGAGCCCAATGCGGGGCTTGAACCCACAAACTGTGAGATCATGACGTGAGCCGAAGCCGGTCGCTCAACCAACTGAGCCACCCAGGTGCCCCTAAAGGAGTTTTAAATGGTCTTCTTGCTTCCACCCTGGCTTCTCCTTCAGTTTTTCTCAGCCAGTAGCCATTATAGTTGCTTTGTTACACATACAGTCCATGTACATGGACTAAATGTAAAAGGGCCCTCTTGACTGTGCTGTGTAAGGTACACCCTTGGGACTATATGTGGCAGCCCTGGCACAGGGATCCTGCGAAAAGCCAGATCACATTATGTCTCTGCATAAAATGCTCCAGGAACTCTTCTCTGCTCCCCAAACAGGTGAGCTATTTCTAGCCTCAGAACCTTGGTGCCGGTACTTCCCTCTACCTAGAAACAGCTCGTCTGCCAGATATCCATCCAGATCTCCTTCAAGGCTTTACTCAAATGTCACCATTTCCTTGAGGCCTTCCTTGGCCACGTGTTTTAAATTGCAACTATCTCCATCTTTCTTTCCTACATTCCTAATCTATACCTGGCTGTTGCTCATGCTCACGCTCTTGGTTTTTTTTGTTTTGTTTTGTTTTTTTGGTTTTTTTTGCCTACTTGTTTCTTTCTAACACAGTATTTATCTTAACTTTAAGTTGTCTGTCTACCTTCATTTGAATGGAAGTTAGACAGCGGCAGGGCTTTTTGTCCCATTTGTTCACTGCTCAAACCCCAAGAATTAAGAACAGTGCATGGCACATAGGAGGGCTCAACGAATGAATGAATTCATTGTTTCATGAATGAAGTACACATGACAACACAACCGACTGACTAAAGACATAGACTGAGAGCCGAGGGGAGACCGTGTGGTGCCAGTTCAATCTACCTGAGAATGTCAGTGTAAGTTTCACAGAAGAAATGACACTTGATCTGGGACTTGAAAGAGAGGGACGTGGGTCAAGGCAGCTGTGGTAGGTGGAATAATGGCCCCCAAAGATATCCTGGTCCTTATCCCTAGAGCCTGCAAACATCACCTTACATGACAAAAGAGACTTCCAGGTGTGATTAAGTATCTTGAGTTGGGAGAGGTTATCTGATATTATCCTGGTGGACCCCCAAATCCAATCACAAATACCATTATAAGAGGGAGACAAAGGTAGGTATAATAGCAGCAGAAGTGAAGGTGACAATGAAGCAAGATACTTCCTTTGCTGCTGGCTTTGAAGACAAAGGACAAAAACTTGGACCCAAGGAATGCAAAGAATGTAGCTCTAGAGGTTGGAATAGACAGTTGGATTTTTCCCCAGAGCTTTCTCAGGGAGTATGGCTCTGTTGACACCTTCATTTCAACTTGAGAGAACTGAAGTTCAGACTTTTGGCCTCCAGTACTGTGAGGAAATAAATATGTGCTGTTTTAAGGCACTTAGTTTGTGGTAATTTGTTACAGCAGCCATAGGAAGCTAATACAGCAGGTAAGAGCATCCTAGAAAGAAGGAATCATATGTACAAATCATGAAAGTGGCAGCACATTGAAGAATCCCTGAGAAGCTGAACATATCTGTGCTCCGCAATAGGGAATGGAGAAAGATGGGGCTGGAGAGGTGGCAGGGGCAGGATTGTGAAGGGCCTTGCAGGTCAGGCTGAGGAACTGAGTGTGTTCCGCTGGCATAGGACAATAGAGTGACACAGTGTTGTGTTGCCCAGATCCCCTTTCAGGACTAGTGAGCTTAAGCTTCATGGAGTGCTGCTAGCAGATGGCCCTTTGTCTCTGTTCTCTTGCACTCTTTCCTGAAGCCAGCCGCTTTGCCTGAGCTGCATCAGCTTCCTGGAGCAGCCTGCATCCGATGACTGGTCCACATGGGAGTAGAAAGAGTCTGTCTGTCTTGCCCCATTGCAGGAGAACTCTGAAGGGCCGTCCCAGTATCAAAAGTCCCCCTTCGGATTAGTTGCAGCTCTGTTGTGATGACTTCTCCATGTGCCCAGTCCTGCCTCCTTTCCTCCTGGCCACAGGCATTTGTTTCTAGAGCTCTCTGGAATCAACATCGGACCTGCTGGGCTCTGTCTTATTCTGCTTCCCTGCGAACTCAGCCTGCCAATGTGAGCTAAGAAGGCTTTAAGCAAGAGAGTGAAAAGTAAGACTGCCTTGGGTGGTGGTGGTGATAACTCAGATCAGTGTGAGGATTGCTAGGTTGCAGAGAGACAGGAGGATGATTGGTTAGGAAAGTGGGGCAAAACTACAGGTGAGAGAAAATAAAGTCCCCAACAAGGGTAGAGGCAAAAGGAACTCTATATGTGGTCATCAGCCTTTCCATAAACAACCTTCTGGAGAGAAGGTCATCATTCTCAGAGAAGCCTTGTTCCCTGCATGGACTAAAAAGAAGTCCTTCCTCATCATGGCCCAAATCATTGCCTTTTGTCCTTCATTTCTAGTCTGGTTTTGTAGAACAGTCAACTTTCTTACCAAAAATATATTCTCTGTTTCCCTGGTGAAAAGTCCACTTTGGGAAATAGCAGGTTTGACCAATTATTCTTCTTAGAACAAAAAGCCTACCAAACGGTGAAACCTCTACTAGGAAGTATTCTTTCAACTTTCCTTGAATACCTCCAATATCAGAGAGTTTATAATCTTCTTGCAAGGCAATGTATTCTCATTCTTAGCAGAGATCCTTATATTAAATCTGAAACTGCCCAGACCTTTTCACTTTGTTAGTTCTAAGTGAGGCATGATCATCAGCACAGAACCATTAGTAGTCCTGGTTTTGGAGTCAGACATTTATCTCATCTAGTTTGCTCAATGTAAAATGGGGATAAAAATAGAATGTACTTACTGAGGTTGTTGTTTAAAAGAAATGTTTTGGGGTACCTGGTGGCTCCTTTGGTTGGGTGTCTGACTCTCGGTTTCAGCTCAGGTCATGATCTCATGGTTCATGGGCTTGAGCTCTGCATTTGAATCATTGCTGACAGCATGGAACCTGCTTGGGATCCTCTCTCTCCCTCTCTCTGTCCCTCCCCCACTTGTGCTCTCTCTCTCTCTCAAAATAAATAAACTAAAAAAAAATGTTTAAAGCATAATCCTTGGCACATGGTAAATGCTTAATAAATGATAAAAAGTTATTAAGGGTGTGAGATGTCAATTGAATATATCTCCTCCAAAGCATTGCATTATGATATGTGACCTCTTCAGAGGAGAGGGAAAAAGAGATAAATATTGTGTGTGCTGTCTCTCCATTGAATTGTGAGTGGATATGCACCTGGCCTTTTTGAATTAGACGTATGTTAAGCACAGATATTGTGTGTAGACTCTCATTCAGGACATGCAGAGTGTATAATTAAGGTGTCTCTCAGGGTTGTTGTTGTTTTTTTTTTCCTCCTTAGAAGGAGAAAGAATTTGCTTTCCATTTACCAAACAGCAGGCCTGCATAATAAGAAAGGATCGATTTTCTCAGCATTCCATTAGCTCTGGGTCTTTAAAGAGAGCATAATGCACTCCAGTGGGGAGATGAATTGCATCATGCAGGGGTGGGGAGGAGACCTGGAGAGGAATCAGGCTGGAATCTTAGCTTTCAAAGGGAATAATCCTACTCTCTTCCACATTCACCATATATGTTTTTTTTTTAAATTCCCTAAAGTCTGGCAGTTTATACCCACATTTCCGATCCAGACACATGTTTCATAACCAGCTCAGCTGCTGACCCAGTTAAATAATAATGAGTGATTTTTATAAATCTAAACTTTCTCTCAATAAGAATCCAGCAGAAGAGGCTGCAGGGTGGTGGCTGGGGGAGGTGTCATCAGTGGGGATGTCGAAACCTATTTGACTGATGGCATTAAACACTAGCTGTCTGCAAACCATCAAACCGCTGGTGGGAGAAAAAGAATTCAGTTAATTCACTGGTTGTTTTGTCCACTTGCAATCCACACAAGTAAAAGATAGAAATTAAAAGAAGAAAATATTGCTTTCTCAGAGAATTCAGTGATTTTCCTTCCCATTGAAGAAAGGTTGCCTTCTGGAGGTTGTTATAGGAAATATAAAATAACCCATGGCTGGGGCACCTGGGTGGCTCAGTTGGTTAAGCATCCAACTCTTGATTTCAGCTCAGGTCATGATCTCAGAGTCATGAGCTCAAGCCCTGAGTCGGGCTCTGTGCTGGGCATGGGGCCTTCTTGAGATTCTCTCTCTCCCTTTCTCTCTGTCCCTCCCCCCCTAAAATAAATAAACATTAAAAAATATATCTGTTAAAAAAAAGATTCTCTCTCTCTTTCTGCTCCCATTTTGTGGGTGTATGTGTGTACTCTGTCTCTCTTCTCTCAAATAATAATAAAAGAATAACTAAGGGTAAGATGGCAAATGTTTAACAACAGAGTGGGGGGAGGGAGCCCTGATTTGTAGAAAGTGCTTGTTCCTGGGGTGCCAAGGTGGCTCAGACGGTTAAGCGGTTAAGCGTCTGACTTAGGCTCAGGTCATGGTCTCACAGCTCCTGGGTTCGAGCCCCGTGTCGAGCTCTGTGCTGACAGCTCAGAGCCTGGAGCCTTTCTTAAGATTCTGTGTCTCCCTCTCTCTCTGACCCTCCCCTGCTCATGTGGTCTCTCTCAAACATAAATAAAAACATTAAAAAAGAAAGAAAGAAAGAAAGAGTGGGCTTGTTCCTGTGGTGAAAACATTTTCACTGTAGTCTGTTTCTGTTTTGAGCTACTGACATGATGTCACTGAATGTGATGTTGGGAAGAAGAGTCCAGCAGCAGACCATTTTATAGCCTTTCCACCATTCAGATTCGATAGAAGTGGTAAAATCAAGAGCATAGAGAATAGTAAAAGGTAGTGAAATAATTGGGAAGTGGAGGTTTTTGAGTATTTATTACCTTTGTATTGAATGTATTTATTTGGGTGTAAGTTTGCTGAATGTAGTTACTGATTATGGCTGTTTTTTAATAGCCAGCTCTCAGAATTCCTGAAAATATAACAGTATGTGTGAGCCAATATGAGACACTCCAGCTCAACCCTGACTCTTGCGGCACTTGAAGGCAAAGACCTCATTTTCCTTAGATATTGGGGATGGGAGGCATATATACTTCTCTCCAGTCCCGTCTCCATCCTTGACCATTTTCTCACTCACTCGTCTTTTGTTAGGCAATAACCATTTATTGAGCATATGCAGGGCACCGGAAATAGTGAAATGACCAAGAGGAGCGTTCAAGATAAAGAATGGAGCTGATTATAGGGGACAGTAATACATGTGATAGGGATAGAAATGGGCAAGGTGACAGTGAGGAAGGGTGGCCTCTTGGACTGAGATCCAGGGATGTCTACTGGCCACTCAGCCTTCAGGTTGCCTCACTAAAGGTTTGACTTCCGAGATCCTTTGGATGCAGTAGATCTTTCCTCCTATTGATACACTCTCTTCGCTCATCTTCCAGGGTACCACCTTCTTCCTACCTTGTTAGCTGCTCCTGCTCAGTCTCTTTTGCTCACTCCTCCTTACCTCCACAACCTCCTAATATTACAGTGTCCCAGGTCCCAGTCCTTGGACCTCTTCTCTTTCTTACCTCCTTCACCCAATGGCAAGTTTTCCAGCGACACAGTTGTAGCTTACCACCTCCAGCACTAACCCTTCCCCTGAACTCCAGACTCACTTCTCCAACTGCCCATTTGAAAACCCTACTGGACAGCTAGCAAATACCTCACACTTAACATGTCGAACATCTGACCTTCTGTCCTTTGCGACTTGCTTCTCCTCTCTCTTCCCCACCCCAGGAAATGGCAACTCCATCCTTCTAGGTATTCAGGAGCTCAAATCTATAGGGCATTTGTGACTCTTCTTTTTCTCTGACACCTCAAATCCAATTAGTTGGCAAAGATCGTGGATTCTGTTTTCAAAATATCCAAGAGGCAACCTTGCCCCATCACTTCTACCACCTTCAGTGTGGGCCAAGCCATCACCATCTCTCACCGGAATGTTGCAACACCTCCTAATGAGCTTTCCTGCTTCCTTCTGCTCACACCTCTTCCTCCCTTCACCTCCATCACTTCTCAACATAGAAGCCCGAGTGGTCCTGGTGCAAGGAAAAGTTTGATCCTTTTATCACAGTGCCTGACATCTGGTGAACATTCTACTATTGTTGCATTTAAATTCACAGACTACTTATTCTACTCAGTGATACTCTGATTTCTTTTTTTTTTTTTTGATACTCTGATTTCTAATAGCTGATTTTGTTGGTTCTCAAAGATGAATAATAGCTTGTGCTTACATACGATACCCACGATTACTCAGGCAGCTGAGTAGGTCTTTAGCCTCAGGGCAGAGGAGATGCTGGCCTGCAGTACAAACAATGCCTTCAGAAGAGCAATTTTATTTTATTTTTTAATGTTTATTCATCGATTTTTAGAGAGAGAGAGCACGCGCGCACGCGCACATATCCAAGAGGGGCAAATACAGAAGGAGAGAGAGAGAATCCCAAACAGGCTATGCACTGTCAGTGTTGAGCCTGATGCAGGGCTGGAACTCATGAACCACGGGGGGCTGAGCCAAGTCAAGAGTCACCCAGGTGACCCACCCAGCCAACGGAGCCACCCAGGTGCCCTTTCCTGAGTTCATTTTAAAGAAATTGAGATGTTATTTACTTACAGTGAAATTCGCTTTTAGTGTGTACAGTTCTATGAGTTTTGACAAATGTATGTTATCAGGGAACCACCACCACAAATTGACTGATAGAGTTTACATTTTCCTTGAGTGAAATAGGGATTTTTGGGTATACCCATGTTACTGAAAAGCCTATAGTTTAGACTATTTCTGAATAAATGCAGAACTCTTACTCTCAAATCCCTGAGAAACACTGATGAAACTGGTAAAATCACCCTTCCTTTTGGAAGATCCTCTGTGTCTCAATCAAGAAGAGGAGTGATTTGTAAATTAGCAAAATCATTGTTTCGTCAAATGGTTCTATTAAAAATAATTGTCCTAGTACTACTCAGAAATGGTTCGTAGCTTTCCTTCTTAAGAATAATAAACATTTTCCTTGTTTATACATATTTTTAATTTTTTAAATGTTTATTTTTAAATATGTATGTTTTTTACATTTATTTATTTTTGAGAGACAGAGCATGCGCAGGGGAGAGGCAGAGAGAAAAGGAAACACAGAATCTGAAGCAGGCTCCAAGCTGTCAGCACAGAGCCTGAGGAGGGGCTTGTCTCAGAAACAGTGAGATCAGGACCTGAGCCGAAGTCAGACACTTAACTGACTGAGCGACCCAGGTGCCCCACCCTTGTTTATATATTGCTTTGCCTTACAAGTGTTTTTCCCAATGAGAGTGCAAAGGTCCACCTGCTGGAACACAGTGACTGCCTTGTGGTGGGTGAGGCCTTGTACTACGACTGAATTGGTGCAGAGTCTTAATCCAGGCGTAGGGGCTACCTGCGTGTTTGATTTTCATTTTCTCTTTTTTCTTTAAAAAAAAAAGTTTTTTTAATGTTTATTTATTTCTGAGACAGAGAGAGACAGTGTGAGGAGGGCAGGGTCAGAGAGAGAGGGAGATATAAAACCTGAAGCAGGCTCCAGGCTCTGAGCTATCAGCACAGAGCCCAACACAGGGCCTGAACCCCCAAGCTGCAAGATCATGACCTGAGCCGAAGTCGGACGCTTAACTGACTGAGCCACCCAGGCACCCCTGATTTTCATTTTTTCTTAAACAAAGCAGTTCTTTATCGATGCAAATAATATGCTGAATTAACAATAACAGTGGGAAAGGACACAAACAATGATGTTCCACACCGTGGCTTAAACAAAACCTGTCTTTTCTTAACTAATCTGGGCTTTTACTTGGACAGTTATTATTGTTGTTGTTTTTATTATGCAATGGTTCTCAACCTTGGCTGCATATCATAGTCACAGAGGAGCTTTAAAAACAAATAAACAAACATGATGCCAGGGCCCATCTCAGAACAAGTCTGAAATTAAAATCTGAGTGGCACTTGGGAATCAGAAATGGTTGAGGCTCCCTGGGGATAGTCTATTATGCCACTTCGATTGAAAACCGCTGCTCTAGCTGAGCACCAAACTTCGGCTTGGTTTTGAAGGTCTTCCCTACGAAGGCTGTCCAGAGCTGGAGGTAGGCTATTGTAGGGGGAAGATTCTAGCGCAGAGGTTAGAGGACCTATGTTAGTTCCAGCTCTAATGCCAACTAGCAGGATAAACTGGGCCTCTTTGGGCATTTGTTTCAGGACCAGGAGAAGGGCAAAGGGAGTGAGGTTCTTCAAGAAAAATTTTTTTTTATTTAAGGAGACACTCAATCCTCACTGCACTTGAGCTTGAGAATGCATGCCACCTTGAATTTTGCACCCTCAGTACCTTATTTGCCTTACTCTATTCCCTCATCTTCTAGGTTTCTCATCTGTAAAATGATGAGGTGGACTTGACTAAGATCTTTCCCAGTGCTAATAGTTCATGTTCCAAACATAAACCTCGGGCTGAGATAGAAGAAAAGTGAAACCTGTATAATTATCTAGTTTAGTTCAGTCAGTAGCCAAAGTGGAATAATTTGAACTAAAGGTACTCTCTTCTTTGCAACAGGAGGACAGATTTTCTTTGTTCTGGTCTTCCGGAAGGTTGTATGAACACTACTCAATGCATATACCTTAATCCTATCAAAAATCCTCAGCCCACAGCCTCTAGCACTTGTCTTTGACTTTTAGCCCAGGCCATCTGCAAATTGCTATGTGTTTGTTTATGAAACCTAAAAATTCTCAAAATATGTTTGTTGGTTAGGGAGGAGTTAAGTGTATACTTGGCTGTGCCCTCTAGGGGTGGTATGTATTTTATTTTAAAACTCAAATAACCTGAAAAGAAGGCTTATGGGGGTGGGGTGGGGCATGCAGAGTTAGCGCCTCCTGACAAGTGAGAGCCAATTGTTAAATTTTCAGGAATTGGGGGATACAGCATCATTAAAAAGTAACTTATTAAAAACTTACAATTAAATAAATTCTATTTAAAACTGTAATAAATATTCAACATGCATCATGTACTAATTATTTGATTCCATTTTACTGCTATCACATTCTTAAGGTTGCTTAGGTCTACTGTACAGAAATACTAAATAATGGAATATCGCTGAGCACCTCCCTCCAGATGCATTCGGTGATAGCACGGGGTAGCTGGAGATCAGCTGCAAGAGGCATATTCATACCATGGAAATTGGCAAGTTGCGCGAATCACGGCTTTGTCACTTGCAGATCCAGTTATTATACATTTGCCAGTACGCCATGGGCTTGGGTTCACTAATGAGTTGAAAAATATGGTACATGTGATTTCCTGTTGCCCCTTATGAAGCAGCTGCATATAGCGGAGCGAGCTGCGTCCTGACTTGTTCGGCTAATACTTTTGAGAACACCGTCTCTGTCGCTCAAGCCGCCCCATCTCTGAAGCAGGCAAAAGTGCAATGCTTGCCCCTGTCATCCCATAAGATCACTGTGAAATGAAAAATTTATTTTTAACTGTCTAAAGTAGTTCTGTGGCTTATGATTTGTGGTTTAATGAATGGGCTCTAAAAAAGCAAATGCCTCATATAAACACACGGCATTGTTACAGAGGCTCACAGTATATCAAGAGAACGGTTAACGGATATGAAGCATATTTTTATATTGAATTTAGTGTTTGGCTAGATATGAGGAGTGATAGAATAATGTTCCAATGCCCATGTCTGGAACCTGTGCCCTTTTGGGGGAAACTCGATACACCGAAGTAGTTTTTAAGATGGCACATTTTGGTTGTGCTGGGACACTTGAGTGGCTAAATTAACTCATGGCTCAAACTAAGTGCTATTAATAACTCAGAATTTTATGTTAAGATTATTCACTTGTAGGCATCTTTTTTTTCACAGAAAAATACGTGTGAACAAAACGTAGAAGGATTCATTTAGCACCATATCTTGTGATTTCAATGCAGGGCAAAGTGGTAAGTTATCACTGTCCTTTTTGTGCCAATTCTTGATCTGCAGCTGTCAACTGAGTGTGGGCCAGAGATGGACAATGTCACTCTCATTCTTGCCCTACTGTGACCATTAGACATAATCTGGAGTGGTCTGAACCCAGCTCTGGACAACAGAGCCCTGGGGAAGTACAAGTTAATGGCAAGGAGGGTGAATTCAAACCTCAGGCTTTCTTTTTTTGTCTTTCCTATAAAATAATGACTATTTTTCAAATCCATCCAGATACTATTCTTATGAGCCAAACACAATTTTATTACAAAGCTTTACTGAATCCAGAGTCTTTGGGTCATCATGGCTTCCCTATGGTTACATGGATTGTCTCCTGGCCCAAAGTGCCCAACTGAGTGGGCTCATACAAGGGTTAAAAACTAGCCCCAATTCCTTTCTATGAGCCATTTGTCCTACTTTGGGGCTCAGTCACCCCCAAGTGGCACCGTATTTTAATTGATTCATCTAGAAAGCCTTCTTCTACCTCAGTTTCATAAATGCATGTAAGCACCAGCAGGGGCTCTGTGGGCATTATATATGTTCTCTGTCAATAGATATTAATAAACAACTACCAGAATACAGGTGTCCAAGGGTTTTGCCCTCAGAAAAAGAAATCTTTATGCCCCAAAGTGTTGGAAAATCCTGTGTGAGATCTTCCATCCGTTTGCACCCCCGGTTCCAATTCTCCTCTCAGTCGTGTGTGCGTGTATGTCAGTGTATGTGGGTGTATGAATGCAGTTGGAAGTTTACTTCCCAAATAGAGACCAGGTTAACTGGAATTCTTCAGTCTCCATTCTTCCCCAGACTCTGGTGAAGATTCTAATATCATGGTTGCCATGGACCCATCCACATGCCCAAATAATGTTAAAACAATAAAAATTTATTATTTCTCATGATTCTATGGGTCAGCTAGATCAGCTCAGTTGGGGCTGGATAACCTAGAATGGCCTTACTCGCATGTCTGGTTGTTGGCTCCATGACAGCTGGGGCAGTGGGGAAATTTGACCATGTATCTTTTGTCATTCAGCAGACTAGCTTGGGTTTATTCATTTAGCATGAGGTTCCCAAGAACACAAGAGTTAGCTCTGATGCACAAGCCCTTTGACAGCCTCTACTTACACCCTATTTGCTGAAGTCCCGTCAGCAAAGCAAGGAGCAAGTTCAGCCCAGAGTCTGAAGAGGAGGACATGGCCAACTGGTATTGACAGAAATTGTGGCCATGTTTACAAATTACTATGCTTACTGATTTCAAAGACATTAGGGAACAAAATTCTACTTCCAGTTTCTACTAGAGAAAAAGAACTGTTTCTTGCCTTGCCTAACATTGTAGCTATGTAATTTTAAATTTTCTAATAGCTACATTACAAGAAGTAAAAAGAAACAGATAAAATGAATTTCCATAATGTATTTTATTCAACCCAATATATCTGACATTATCATTTCAGCATATAATCAATATAAAGAATTATGAGATATTTTTCTACTTTTTACTTTTTCATACTCAATTTTCCAAATCTGGTGTGCCTTTCATACTAAGAATACATCTGAATTTGGATCAGCTGTATTTCAAGTGCAATAGCTACATAGGGCTATTGTCTATGGCACTAGACAGCACAACTTTAGAACACAAGCTCCATTTCTTTATTTACATGAGAAAACTGAGGCTCAGAGAGCATAAGTAGTTTTCCCTAGATCACATGACTGGTAAGTGGTTGAGCCAGGATTCAACCTCAGGTTAGTTAGACACCAAAGGCTTTACTTTTTCTACTGTGCTACATTGGCTGCTTCAACAAGCAGGAACTTTTTGGGGGGTTGGGGTGGGGAGGAGGCACTGGATCACAGCCTTGCTTTTGAGATGTGAACTTTTCCCTTTTCCTTAGCCCACGGGGTCTAACTCTATCTCTGACTTCCAAACCTTCCACACTTAGGCTTTATGGTTCATTCCCACTGTTCTCCGTTTGTGCCAGTCTCCCTTCCCACCCTGCATACATTCTACGTTAACCGGGACATACTTCACGCCTGCCCTACCTACCCTTCTGGTGTCAGTTCCCCAACTCTGAAAGAAGACGGGCTCTTCTTTCTTTCCTGGTGGTGCTATATCTCCAGAAAGGTTGCATAGGTGCCAGAAATATGAGCTATGTTAATGATTTCTCTTTATCTTCCCACACAGCATTTTGTCCTGTTCTCTCTTGGCAGCGGGAGCTTCATAAATCGGTAGCTCATCTGAGCGGGCATCAGAGGAAGGATCAGGGTGCTCAAAAGAAGGGCGTTGGGGGATGGCCTCCAAGGTACCCTCTTCCTATGAAAGGGAAGGCAGGCAGCTGGCTGACCATGTGACTATGCAGCCGGCACGGGGCAGCCTGGTACGTCAGAGGCCCTAAATAGACGTGTTGTTGGAAGAATGGATCGACTATTCTTCTATGTCAATTTGAGACCAAAAGCAGGGTGGGATTTACGGACTGCTCACCACACCCACAAAACTGATAAACACCCCATCTTGCAAATATTATGTAAATGCTGAGTAAAATTTGGTGGCAGAAGAAAAATGGGTATTGATGACTGACAATTAAAAACTGTTCAGTCTCTGATCTTTCCTAAAACTCTATTTTTCTGTCTGAACAGAGTATATTTTCCAACATCTTTTATGTTCCTCTGGTGAAAAAAACCCCAGCAATTAAAGAATATTTCACTTTCGATTGATCCTTTCAAACATTTTACCTGTTCTTCTGTTTGAAGAAAGCATATTTTTCCTTTTTTTTTTTTTTTTGTTTTCCTCTGATGAAACATTGGAGACGTTTTGGTTCTTGAGGTCTTCCCCCCCCCCACATAATTAAGCTGATTAGTATCCCATATGGAGTGGGAACAATTGGCTTCACGTATCCTGGTGGACGCTTACTCACAGAGCTGTAACTGTTTACATGCTTCCCATTTCCTTGTGGAAATTTTTAGACTTTGTTAGATAAAGATCTGGCAGACTTGAACTCTGTGAACATTACAGCCTCTGGTTATCAGATATGCCTGTATCCTGTTTAGCAGTATGAGATGAAATAGGAATTCTATAATTTTGTACAGAAGGAACTTTGAAGATGCTTACCCAGCATCCATTTCTTTTTTGCCTGTTTCTGGCAGCCCCCTGATTTGTTCAGGGAGTTTTGTTTGGGCCCACGCAGTCCTGAGGTTTAGGGAAATTGACTCCGTTTCTAGTTGCAGTGTGGGCTTGATGGGTCTGAATAATCCTGCCTCCTTGCCGCAGAGATTAGTCTAGGAATCCAGACCTTAGACAATTTAGTGCATGACGTTACTCAGGCCAAGGGGATTGGTTCGGGGTGCTCATCTGACCAAATTCTTGCCAATGAGATGATGCAATGGAGGGTTTGGCAGGAGTTTCAGGGTAAGAGGTCTCACTCTTAAGAGCCATGTTACTGAGTGGAGTGGTCCCTCTTCTTCAGACATTGTTATGGCCAGACTGCAAAGCCAGGAATTGCTACCGTCACCATCACCTTGCCGTTGGCCAGAGTATGCTGTGAACCCACAAAAGAGGGAGGGAGCAAGCAGATGATAGAGAGGCAGCTTGGAGGCTGATGGAATCACACTTGATGGCTATTCTACATTTGGACTCTTTTAGTCACATGAGCTACTAAATCCCCTTCAAGGTATGAGTCAGTTGAAATGGAGTTTCTGTTACTTTTAGCCAAAAGCATCACTACTGATACCGACAATTTTACCAAAGAAATGTGAATCAGAAAGTGAGAAATCAGATTAACATTAATGTGTGGATGCATATAGGAAACACAATACAAAGCAGGCCTGGGTGGAGTATAGTGTCCCCCAATCCCCACCTCTATCTTCCAAATGAAGACCTCAGTTCATAGAGTTTCGACAAAGCTTTGAAGTGACAGAGCCAGAATTCTTGCTAGGTTTATACACCCTCGATATTAAAGCCATACTTTGACAAATTCCTTCAGAGAAGCACTATGGGCAACTTGATACCAGACCCTAGCTTCACCTAAGCTTAACAGGTAAGTCCAAAGTCTCCTACTTTTTTGCTGTAGATTTTATTAAATATTTGAACAGAAAATAGTTCATGTACATCCTTTTCTACACAAGGTTCTGTCTTGATCACCTTGCCATTTTTCTTTAAGTGATTTGTTTTTTCTTTCTGAAGAAATTCTTAAGAAGATAAGTTCTTCGCATGGCACCCTAATAAAAATAGTGTCAAATTTTGTCTGAACCTCACTCTCTACCCCCAAGCAATTTGTCAAGACATTTTCCTAAATGTAGAGAGTTCTCCTGCCAAGAATTCTGTCTGGCAGTTCTCAGGCAATGAAATTGCAATCTCCTGATTACCAATGAATGAACAAATGAATGGTCCTTCCACCAAGAGATGACATCATACTATATAGATTTACTGCTACTCTTATGTTTTTTAAAAGTATATTTAACTTGGGGCGCCTGGGTGGCTCAGTCGGCTAAGCGACCGACTTCAGCTCAGATCATAATCTCGTGGTCTGTGAGTTTGAGCCTGGTGTCGGCTCTGGGCTGACAGCTTGGGGCCTGAAGCCTGCTTCAGATTCTGTGTCCCCTTCTCTTTCTGCCCTCCCCTGCTCATGCTGTCCCTCTCTCTCTCAAAAATAAATAAATGCTAAGAAAGCTAAAAAAAAAAATGTATTTATCTTGAGGGGGCAGGGCAGAGAGAGAAAGAGAGAGAGAATCCCAAGCAGGCTTTGCACTAATAGTGCCCCGACTTGGGGCTTGATCTCACTAACTGTGAGATCATGACCTGAACTGAAACCAAGAATCATATGTTTAATTGACTGAACTCCCACCCCCTGCCAGGGGCCCTTACCCTACTGCTACTCTTTTGAAGAATCTATTACAGTCTTGGTCTAGAGTGCTACTCCTTTTATCTTTTAAAAGGACTCTGAACTATCTGAAGTTTAATAATTAGGATGAAATATTTTAAAATTTTTCCTCAATATTTGACAATGGGTATTATATCATTATTTACCATGCAACTATTATTTTGGCATATTGTAAAGCACTGTTAATATGGCCATTGCAGAGTTACACTTGCCTAGTTATTTAACCCTGAAATTTCTTTTTAAAGGGAATGGTGTGGACAAATGGGATGCATTTGTCAGGGAACAGTGAACCGACCAGTGTGGCTGGGGCAGAGAATAATGGGGAACCATTTTCAAAAGATAATGTAGAAAATCTTAAAACCCAAACTAAAAAGTGTTCTCCCATAGGCGTATGGTTCTAGATGTGGGAGGAAGGAGGGCTTCAGGCTTCAAGGTGAATGTGGTCGCAGAGCACATGGCCCTGAGGCTGGGACCCATTTCAGATGACATGAAGGGGTCCGTGTGCAATTGAGACAGCATGACTATGGAAGTGGCAAGAAGAGTGGGAACGATGAACCAGGGTAGAAGACATTAGAAAGACAAAGAATTGACTTCACTTGGGGACCAACCAAATAAGGAAGTCCAGACAGAGAGGATATCAAAAGTGATCCTAAGTTTTGAAGACTCCATAATGGATGAATGAAATTACCACTGGAGATGTCAGGAAATGCAAAAAGGGGAGACAGTATTAGGAGATAAGAAAAAGGAATCTGTTCCCTGAACAATGGAGTTTGGGATGATATAGGACAAGAGGCAGTGCTGCCCATTGGGCAGTTGGAAAGATGCAACTAGAGGTAAGAAGAACAGTCAGGGCTGGAGATAAGATCTGGGAGTCGTTGCCTCCTGCATTCCTCTTTTCTGAGTAGAATCCCATCTGTGTTTGGGTTGCAATAGCTCAGATGGGGAGGATAAATCATGATTGGCCAAGGTCCAAATAGGATAACTTTTTTTTTTTTTTTTTTTTTTGGGTTGGTCAAGGGGTGAGCATGTGATCCAATTCTAGCCAAGGGCCAAGGGACTGCTGGGAAAGATTTTCTTCCTGATAAAACAGGCCTCCATGAGAAGAAGGCTGTTTTGCTTCCATCTCTTTCCTTCCTGTTTGCAACTTTGTCAGGAGAGAATGGGACTGTTGGAGAGATGTGTCTTGACATGTTGAGAGATATGGCTGACACAGATGTCACAGTGATGATGACAAAGCAGTCAGTCACTGGTGTCCTTGTTGATCTGCTGAGCCACATCTGGAATTGCCTACCTCCATATTTCTTGTTACACACAAGTTTATTAAATGTCTTTGTTACTTATGTTACTGTTAGCTGGTATTTTATTACTTTCCCCTGAACATATCTTAAGTAAAACAGATGTAGTTACTAATGCCTGTGAGAAGTGACATAACCTTAGAGGGAGGGAGTAAGAGAAAGACAAAATCTGGAGATATACCCATAGTTAGGAGATGGAAGCTTTTCACTAATTAAACTGAAGATTTTTAGTAAAAAAGGTACACAGGAAACTTTTAAATTATGAAAACATACACACACAAACATATACTCTTACAACCTCCTTCCTGCAACCACACATTCCAGAGAGCATATGTTCCAAATGAAGGGTCCAAAGGAGATGGGTTTTAGTTTGGAGCTATAGGAGGGCAATTATTTCTCTAATGTGGTTTGCTTCCTGTTGCTAAGACGAAATCCCTTCAAATGAGATTGTTTGCTAAGTGAGGCGTCTCCTTCCTCTTTCACCCTTGGATGGATTAGGGAGCAAGAGGGTCAGTCAAGTTTCCTCACTGTGATGGGCTGGGGAGCTCTGTGTATTCCCTGTGGATAGTGGCCTGCCACCGGAGAGGCCACAGGCTGGAGCACGGAGCTGACTCATGGGATAGGGAGAAAATGGCCTGGATCTTTCACAGAGGTAAGCAGTGTCCGATTGCGCTGGGGGGAGGAGGGAGAGGTTATGACAAAGAAAGCCCTATCTATTCCACTAAGCGATTAATGCCATTATTTTTCTTCAAAAAGCATTTTCTCTTAAGCCATTGAGGATAATTTAGCCTCCATTTTGACAGAATGTACTAATGACTGCTAATGGATACATTCTTTTAATAAATGAAGAGGCACAAGAAAATTGCCTGATATTAAACAGAGTCCCACATGTCTTATCGGAGTCTATAATGGCCCTATCAAGTGACCTAAATGAAAGAAATGTGACTCTTCAGGGGTTAAAGGAGTCTATTTTTCCTTAGTGCAATATAAATTCACTGCTAGGAAGAACAGTAATTCAATGGTCTCTCCTAAGAAATGTTTAAAAGGGGGGCCATATCTCAAGTTAAATGATGCATTTCCCATTGGTAGCAAAGAAATATGAAATAGAACCTCTGTGCACTGTGGATTTATATAAATAGCCTCTTATCTGGCAATAGAGCTCAAAACTCCTTTGGGTCTTTGATCCTTGGAATTTTTAGCCCAGAAGTCCAAGAGCCTGGTAATTTGTTTTAATTTTGTCCAATTTTCCTCCAATACCTTCCAAGGTATTTTTTGTTGGTTGGTATGATTTGGTAATTTTAAACTCTATTCTTGGAAATGTTTCTCCAGATTCAAGTAATTCCTAGTACTCTACCTTTGGTGAGACTTCTAAAAATTTACAAAGAATTCCAACAAACCAATAAGAAAAAGACAAACAACCCCAAAGAAAAATGGACAATAGAAATGAACCAGAAAATCAAAGAAGAGGAAATGGCCAATAATCATATGAAAAGAATGATCTATATAACAGTCTTCTGTGGCTTGCTGTTTCCAATACAACACTATGACTCTAAGTTTTTCTTGCACCCATGGTATTGTGTGTGGCAATATTCATTTTCACTAGTGTGGTAGTATTTCATCGGGTGAGTATTCTATAATTCTAGTCTCCCCATAATACATGTACAGTGTGAATCTATAATTATAATGCTTAAAAACAGCTGCAGATTATATAATACATTGCAAAACAATACTTGATAGGACTATTGTTAAAAAGCTAAGTAATGATAAACAAACTTCAACCTAAAGTTTCCTTGGGGAAGGGGGAGATTGACTTTGGGGATGGGATGAGAGAATGTATCTGTTATCTATTGCTGCATAACGAACCACATAATGCACAAAACTTACTGGCTTAAAACAAAAATCAATTATTGCTTATGATTCTCTGGGTCAAGACTTCCTGCAGGGTTCTGCTGGGCTGGCTTGTCTGTGTTCCACACAGAACCATCTGTCTCTCTTTCTCATGCGACTGCATTCAGCTGGGCTGGGCTGGATGGTCAAGATGGCCCCACCCTCAAGGCTGCTATGCCTTCGACCTTTTCTACTTGATTTCTCTCACTGTGTGGTGTCTCATCTTTCAGGGCCTCTTTTTCCACATGGCCTTTCCCCCCAGCAGAGTAGCCTGGATCCGCTTTATAAGGAGAAGATGCCCACACAATACTTGTGTAATTAAAACCTAATGGCAATTAAAATATCTTACCTAGTGAAAGAGTGCTCTGTGGCCAGATAGTTTTTGGAAATGCTGCACACTAGAGGTTCATAATGCAAAACAAACAAACAAACAAAACACACTTGCTAAAGGCTTTATGAAGTCTCACAAGGAGCAAATAAGAAAAGACCTTCTTTGGTGAAAGGAGCTGGTAAGAGAAGGAAGCAAGAGTGTTCCATCTTCTCTGTCCTCAGGGATATAGGAAGACAGGACTGGGTTAAAGAAAGCTCAAAGGCTAGGGGTCATCATCTGAACTCTGCTTCTCTTGCTCCTTCAAAGGACAGTGAAACTTCTGGAGGCTCTTTCTGGAGGCCTGTGGGAAGTGGCCTTGAGGCCAGAGAGACAACTCTGGTCGTGGAATCAGGTCACCTAGGTCCCAGCCCCTCCCCCTGCCCTGCCCCAGTCTTGAATTAGCTCATCTTCCTGACTTCTATCTCTCATTTGCTTTAACCCCTCTGACCTGCTTTGATCAGTTATCCTGACCTCTTTGTACTTGTGGCGCTTTAGTTTGTCCTTTCTGCCTGGTGACCATAAGCTCCTAGGACTTGCTTCTCTCTCTTCCTTTCATTTAGTGCAAAGGTTAATCCATGCCAGTTTTAATAAAGTCAAATAATACCCCAAGACAAAAGCCTCCCCTTGTCTGTTCCCGTTCCACTGTCCCACTGTCAACCTCAAAGTTTCCTTCCAGATGATTCTCTGTTTACATAAACAAACATACGTGTGCATATGTGTATATGTGAACAAAAGGGGTATGAATATGTTGGTGTGCTTCCATGATCTCTCCTTCCACTTACTATTATATCATGTGCATATAGTTTTTGCATGTTGGTGCATAAAGACTGATATAATTCCTTTTAAGAGCTGCAACACACAGGTTCCTTTATTGATTTAGCTGTTTCCCTCTTGACAACATTTAGGTTGCTCCTTATTTTCTGCCATTGTAACCAGTGTGGCAGTGATCTCCCCTGCATGTGAGTTTTTGCACATTCGCGCGAATGTATGAGGAATTTCAGAAAACACAATGCTGGCTGGATCTTACGGCATTCCCTGTCTCATTGCCCTTTTGACCCTGATGTCCTGGAGACCTCGGCTGTCACCCACCTATGTACCTAGACCACTCTACAGTTCACCCATTCCAGGGCCTGTCTTCCCTGCCCTTCCTTGGAGAGCCAATCCCTTATCACCTGCTCTCTGGAGCTCTACCCTGGCTGCCTAAGTTGAGCTCATCGGTTGACAACTATGCCTCAGTTACTGCGCTTGCCACGTTGTGTTGTCACAATTTCCCTACTTGTCTAATTTCCCCACTAGACCAGAAATTTCCAAAGGCATCATCAGTGTCTGGCACAGGGCTTGGCACTCACTAAATGAACGAATGAATTTATTAGTCAGTTGAACTGGGCTCATACTGTGTGCTAAACAGCTATGAACAAGATGAAACTCCCTGTTCTTGAGTGAAGACATGATAAACAAATAATTGTAAATAATTGGTCAGGAGACAATAAGTGCTATAAAGAAAGGTAAGGAGGAGTCTGGCACTAGAGAAAACTATTATTCACAGATGGATGACATTTGAGCAGTGAATGTATGAACCACCAAATGGAGGCCAGGTAGGGGTTTCCTCACTCCCTGGTAGGACAGAAGGAGATCCCAAAGGCTGAAAGGATCAAAACAAAGTTAACTTAGTTATGAAACCTAACACAAATGTCCCAGCTTGGGTTCCAGGAAGAAGCTTCTGAGGCGACTAGTGTGTAGGAAGTTTATGAGGGAGAAAGGAAGGGGCTTGGGAGCAAAGAAAGACAGCAAGATTGGACAGAGGGAAAACCTGAGCTACGATGCAGTCTCAGAGACAGTGTCTATCAGCTTCTGGGAGTTCTGAAGCCAGACAACCTTTCAGAGTGGTCCTGAATTGGGCTGGACCTTTCTGCCTCACCTCAGTCATTAGGTATTGGCCACCACAGGAAGGGGTAGAACCTTGGGCACAGTGGTGCTTTTAGACATCACTGTCCCCAAAGAGGACAGCTGAAGGGCTGTCTTGTGTGGGCACTCCCAGCACCTGAGGGGGTGAGTCCTTTGTTTCTGCAGGATGTGCTGGGTGAGGCAGCGCAGGGCTCACCACAGGTGAGACAGGTGGCCTTTGGAAAGAAGAAAAGTTGATTTCGGGGCCTGTGTGCTTGCAGAGTCCTTTCCTTCCCCAGCTCTGCTCAAGTGAGCTGACCCCCTGCAGGGTGCATTTCTCAAGCATCCTTTGGAACTTCTCAAACTCCCTGTTAGCTGTTTCTGGCCAGGCCAGTAGGAGCTACAGATCAGACATTATAAGGAGGAGGAAGGGGAGGGCAGGTATTTCTTTCCTCCCTTTCTGCCGAGGGCAGGAATCTCCATTAGCAGCCATGTCTCCTGGCTCTACGACTCCTGTTCAGGCCCAGCGAGTTCCCTGCGTCCGTCAGGGAAGCTGAGCCCCTGGGCTCCAGTAAAAGTACGTGGCAAACACAAAATGCTCAAATCTCCTTCAGAGAAGGACTTGCTGCCAAACAGCAGGTTGTGAAACCAGCAGCCAGCCTCCAGCTGTCAGCCCCTGCAGGGTCAGCCTTGCTGGAGGTCATGCTTTTCCAACCACCCACATCTGGTGACCGAGGGGAGTGCGGAAGTAAATGCGTCACCATGTTGGCTTGATGCAGGACGCTGTGGTGAGTGACCCTTCAGATGTGACTGAGGTTTAGTTTAGTTTGCACCCCTGTGCACCTCCTGCCCCTGACATCCTGCTGCTTCTCCTCTCCCTTCCCAGGGGCTGACCCCTAGTAAGTGTCTTATACCCCAAACTATGCTTAAGTCTGCTTTTGGAGAACCCAACCTCAATACCACTTCTTCCCTCTGTCCTTCCTGCTATGAAGCCTCCTGGATTCCTGTGGTGCTAATCTCTGGATGGCCCCACCATGCCCTATTTGGACATTTACATTTTTCCATTGCCTGTGTATCCAATTCACTGCATTACACCCCCATCTGCTTAGATACAAATCGAGTTCAGTTTTTCTGGTTAGACTCTGCCTGATATACTGAGTTTCACATGCAAATTTAAGTTTATATTCTGGCCTCCTCTCTTAAGCAATTGTGTTTTAAAGGGCTTCCTAACTTAAACAAAAATATTTAAAAATACAGTCCTTTCCTTGGCCTCAGGGCCATGTGTCAGTTGGAGACTTGTGACATTGGACCCTTTGAAAGAACGGACAGAGCCACCCATGGAGGTGTGGCACCAGCCAGCAGCAGGTGGACCATAACTCCTCATGGTACTCAGACCTGGTGGCCTAGCGCTGCTCCTCCCAGCCCCCTGTTCTCAACCGTCACCTGGGCCTCCAGCTGAGTTTGGACACACAGATCTCCATCAGCTTGTGATGGGGTACCCCACCGTAAGTTGAAAATACTGTAAATTGAAAACGTAGGGGTGCCTGGGTGGCTCAGTCATTTAGCCTCCAACTCTTGATCTCAGCTCACGTCTTGATCTCACTTGGTGAGTTGGAGCCCCACATCCGGCTCTGTACTGACTGTGCCAGAGCCTACTTGGGATTCTGTCTCTCCTTCTCTCTGCCACTCCCCTACTTGTGTGCACGTGGGCTCTCTCTCTCTCAAAATAAATAAAACTTAAAAAAGTGCATCTCATATACTTAACTTCATAGCTTAGCCTTGCCTAATTTGAATATGCTCAGAACATTTAATGAGCCTATAGATGGGCAAATTCATTTGACACAAAGCCCATTTGACAATCAAGTGTTGAATAATCCACGTAATTTATTGAACACTGAGTAGAGAGTGAAACAGAATGGTTGGAAGTATAGCGATTGTTTACCCTCTGATCACACGATTGCCAGGGAGCTATGGCTCCTGCTCCCCTCCAGACTCAGGAGAGAGGATTGGACTCCTTAGCACTAGCCCAGAGATCAAAATTCATAATTCTAAGTGCTGTTTCCACTGAATGTATATTGCTTTTGCACCAATGGAGAGTCAAAAAATCTAAGTCGTAAGTCCCATCTTAAGTCAGGGGCCATCTGTATAAGGCACCAGCGATCCCTGAGCTGGGCTCATGGCTCCTTTATATTAACTTCTCTCCTCCTCCACCACTGTTGCTGTGCCTGGCTCTGAGGTCGGTTGGTGTCAGTGGTCCCCACTTCCTGGCTCTCTCTGAAAGGCCAGGCTGGAACGAGTGTGAGGCCAGCAGAAGCCTAAAGCATGCAACTTCCAGAAGAGTCCCTAGTGGGTGTGTGCCCCAGTGGGGTGGGCAGCTCTCTTTGGAGCGATAAGATGGGAAGATGGCACCGAGCCTGCTCAGAGGCTGGGGGTAGAAGGGGAATCCCTATAACAGCCAGATTACAATAGGGAGACAGAAATTGCATCAGTTCGTTTCTATAGGAGAGGATTCAATAGATATAATTGTGAATTAGGTAACCGGAAAGGCAAGAACTCTAAGATATGGTGCAAGTAGCAGCTGTGGAAAGCACCCACTGCTCCTCAGCCTGGGGGGCCTTGAGGAAGAGATTGACATTATTAAAACTTAGGAACTCAGCGGACATCCTGGGGGCTGAGACCCCAACCTCCAAGAAGTGAGTGTGGCTCAGGGCATGCTAGCGTCTCTAAGGACCTGGTGAGCTTGGCTGTACAGTTTTGAAGACATTGCAAACTCTGGCTGCTGCCCCAGGACCTGCTCCAGCTGGGGCGATACTTATAGGAACAGGAAGTAAAGGGGAAGCAAATTTGAGAGAAGTCCTTCAGCCTTGCAAGTGCCCTCCATCGCCCCCTGTTGGCAGAACCTGGCAAGGAGTTGCTGACAAAGCAGGAATTTGGCCAGGCCCAGGTGGCCAAGCTGAGTGCAGAAGGGCAGGTTGAAGTCAAGAGACAAGAGCTTTGAATAACTAGCAATACCTTCCCAAAGAGTTAATTAATATCTAAGGAGTCACAGAAAGAAGTGGCCTGTGACCTGGTCGGCACAGGCTGACCCAAGAACACAAATCAAAGGGAGAAGAAAGATAGCAATTTGGGACCCAGCCAGCGACGAGACTCAGTTTGCAAACAGGAAACAGCAGGTCTGAGTTATGATAACAAGGCTTCAAGATTGTTCACTGACAGAACACTGCTAGAGCTACAAGAACTTGGCAATGCTGATGTCGTAACCTACCAGTTTCCGTGTCTTTCTACCCAGTCCCCAACAACCACAACCACACACACACACACACACACACACACACACACACACAAGTTCTAGGCCCAGTGTGGAGCCTGAACTCAGGACCATGAGATCAAGAGTCGCATACTCTACCACCCAACTGAGCCACCCAAGCACCTCATAAGTACTGTCTTGAATAAGTGACTGTATTTGTTTTCTGTGGCTACCTAATAAATGACCCCAAATTTTAGCAGTGTAAAACAACCAACACTTATTATTACTAAGTTAATAATAGTAATTATTGTTATTATCTCACAATTTCTGTGGGGCAGTTTGCCCGCAGGTCAGAGCTTCTCAAAAGGTCGTGGTAAGGCATCCAGCAGGGCTGTCTGTATCTCAAAGCTCAGCTCAGGGAAGATCTTTTGAGCCCACGCGTGCGGCTGTTGGCAAGTCTCAGGTTCTCGCTGGCCGGTGGCCAGAAGCCTGCCTCACAGTTCCTTGCCACGTGAGCCTCTCCCGAGTGACAACATGACAGCTGGCTTTTCCCAGAGCCAGGAAGCCAGAGAGCCAGAGAGCCCAAGAGAAGGCGAGAAGGACAGAAGTCAGTATTCTGTGTGTTGGCAGGGAGTCAGGTCCAGGCCATGCTGGAGGCGAAGGGATGGCGCGAAGACCTGAGTCCCGGCATGTAGGGGACCGCCGGAGCCATTTTGGAGGCTGCCCGCCACAGTTGCTTTCCTCACTGTGACCCAAGGCCCCGGTTGCACTAAAGTCTCAAGAGTAGCAGCTATCCATTCTGCACGAGTAACAAAGGGTACAGGCTCGGTTGGAAACGTGTTGATTGTCCAGTCCTACTCACCTTATGCTTCATAACGAAGTCAGTGGAAGGCATATATAATGATGCCCATAGTGTTATAGCACCAGCTACGCATCCGTGGTAGACGGCACACCAAAATGACTATAATTAGTATTACTTCTACACAGGCAAATTTAACTTTGCTAATTTGTTTAGGTCGCTGGTGTCTTTCATCAGCCTCTACGTTGATAGTTTTCCCCGATACCACCTACCACTTAATTATCACCCCACATGCAGACTCTGGCACTCAAACTACACAACAGAGATCCTAGATCTTACCATGCAAGAGCTGGCTGTTGGTCTTGGCCTCCTTCTTCCCAGAGGGTTCCGTTTCTCCCTGCTCCCCAAACATACAGTCCTGAGTGGCACCAAGCTTCATGAGCAGCAGCTGGGTCCACAGGCTGTGACCTGGGTGTCTCAGGAAGAGGTGCTGACACTGAAGAGAACCTGGTGAGAACAGCTCCAAGCCTCCAACATTTCCACTTGAATTTGCTTCTGTCTTTCCCCTCATAGGCTGCATATTGCTCAGGTAACTTCAGCAGGGAAGAAAGTCTTTAAACGTTTGATAATCGCCAAAAAGAGAGCATCCAAATTGAGGCAAGAGAAGAGGGGGCAAGATGGCGGAGAAGAAGGGAACATTGTTACCTCCGCACGCCTGCAACCATCAACCTGAGAAGAATTAAAAGCCACAACTTTATCTCCAGGAGTGGAGGTGCGCGCACTGACCCCTTATTGATAACAGCCTCACCGATGCCAGAGTGAGTGAGAACTGGAACGGAGACTCTGAGGAGGGAGCGCCAGCTCCAAGCGGAGCTGGGAAAGAGAGTGTCCAGAGACTTAGCCCCGGCTGCAGAGAGCGCGGGTCCAGAGGCTGCACAGTACTGTGCAAGGCTGCGCACGCGCACGACTGCCGTGCAGGTTGGCACAGACTTTTGGAGAGTTGCGTGCGAGCCGGCTGCGCAAGACGCTGTGCGCAAACTGGCCTGCAGGGCGGTACAGAGCCCAGGAGAAGAGGAGAGGCTGAAAGGAGACCTCAGTCCATGGCGCGGCGGAGAGACAAACTTTCCATTTGCAGTCCCTGTGTGCAGGGAGAGAAATCCGTCCCCCTCAGCGGGCTTGTTATCCGGTGGGCCTGGGAGCCCACTGACCTCAGGTGGAGCCAGGGAAGGGCTGGCTCTCCAATCCCCCTGCACGGTCCCGACCAGAGAGCCGCCCGGCTACCGGAGGTTATTTTAACAGTGGCAGAGGCATTAAAGTGCCTGGACTAGGATTTGGAGGCCTGGCAGAACGTAGAAAACCGAAACGACTTGACCCGCCTATGGCACAAGGAGGGTGGACTCAAGAGAGTGGCTGGCAACACATGGTCTGAGAGGGACTTGCCAAGCCGCCATTCTTCTCCCCTCATCCACTAAGGCGGGGCCTCAGAGAGCAGCCCTGAGACCCGACCTACCTACACCAAACCACGCCCATCCACGCTGGAGAGCTGGATTCTTCTTTTCGTGCTATTTTTACTTTTTTCCCCCAATTATTTCTTTGCTAATTATTTTTAATTTTCAATGTTTATAATTTTTTTCCTTGTTTTCTCTTTTCTATTTTCCTATTTCCTCCTTTTTTTCCCTTTTCCCCTTGGAGTCTGGGAAAGACCAACATTTAAGCACATCTGTGATTAGATCAATCCTTACCATCTGGATTTTTCCCTTATCTCATTCTTATTTCTCCCCTCCGCCGATTTTATGCTCTCAGACTGTCCTTTCTCCTTGGCTGTCTCTGTGCCCCCAGCTTTTTTTTTTTTCTCCTTTCCTGTTCAGTCTTTTCTTTCCCATTCCTTTTTTTCCTTTCCCATTTGCTTTACTTGTTTACTAGATCTGTCAGTGTGTTTGTGTGCTTGTGTTCCCTGTGTGTTGTCTATCTTCCTCTTCAGGCCTACCTCAAGAAACAAGCCAAAGCACACATAGTGGAAAGTCTCAAATATCACTGAGTAAGGAAATATATTAATTACAGGCACAACAAGAGAAACTGAGAGACACTATTAAAAGAACATCTCCTGAAATGACAGGCCCTGGACAGTCAAAAAGCCTCCTTTAATAGAGTTATACTAGCAGGCACACAGTGCAGAATGAGCTTTTAAAACTGATAAGAGACAGAAAGCTAGCCAAAATGATGAAACAAAAGAACTCTCCTCTAAAGAAATTCCAGGAAGAAATCACAGAGACAGAACTGCTCAAAACAGGCACAAGTAACATAACTGAACAAGAATTTAGAACAATTATCATAAAATTAATCGCTGGGCTTAAAAAAAGCATAGAAGCTGTCAGAGAAGATATTGCTACAAAGACTAGGAACCTTCAAAATAGCTGTGATGAGTAAAAAAGGCTATAAATGAGGTGAATAATAAAATAGAGGCTGCCAATGCATGGATTGATGAAGCAGAGAGGAGAATAGGTGAATTAGAAGATACAGTTATAGCAAAAGAGGAAGCCGAGAAAAAGAGAGAAATTGATCCAGGAGCACGAAAGGAGAATTCGAGACCTGAGTGTACAATCAAACGGAACAATATCTGTATCATAGGAGTTCCTGAAGAGGAAGAAAGAGAAAAAGGTCCTGAAGGGGGGCTGGATCAAATTATAAATGAAAATTTCTCCAATCTGGGGAAAGAGAAAGACATTGAAATTCAAGAGGCATACTGAACTCCCCCAAGACATAACCTGAACTGACCTTTGGCATGACATATCATAGTGAAACTGGCAAAATATAAGGATAAAGAGAGAATTCTGAAAGCAGCTAGGCATAAAAGGGTCCTAACAGACAAAGGCAAACCTTTCAGAGTGGTTACAGGCCTATCTACTGAAACTTGGCAGGCCAGAAAGGAATGGCAGGAAATCTTCAATGTGATGAACAGGAAAAATATGCAACCAAGAATCCTTTATCCAGCAAGCCTGTCATTCAAAATAGAAAAGGAGATAAAGGTGTTCCCAAATAAACAAAAATTGAGGGAATTCATGACTACCAAACCAGCCCTACAAGAAATCCTAAGAGGGACTCTATAAGAGAAATGTAGCAAGGAATATAAGACACCAGAGACATCAATACAACACATGAATTCTACAGAGAACACAATGAATCTAAACATACCTTTTTCAATAATAACACTGAATGTAAATGGACTGAATGCTGCAATCAAATGACACAGAGTAGCAGAATGGATAAAAAACCAAAATCCATCTATCTGCTGTCTACAAGAGACTCACCTTAGACCTGAAGACACCTTCAGATTGAAAGTATGGTGATGGAGAATTTCTACCATGTGACTGGACGCCAAAAGAAAGTTGAAGTAGCCATACTTATATTGGACAAACTGGACTTTAAAGATAGTAACAAAAGATGAAGAAGGACATTGTATAATAATTACAGGGTCAGGAAGAGCTAACAATTATAAACATCTATGTGCCAAATTTGGGAGCACCCAAATACGTAAAACAACTAATTGCAAACAGAAACAATCTCACCAATAAGAATGTGCTAATTGCAGGGGACTTTAATACTCTACTTGCAGCAATGGATAGGTCAACCAGACAGAAAATCACTAAAGAAACAATGGACCTGAACAACACACTGGAACAGATGGAATTAATAGATATATTTAGAACTCTGCATCCTGAAGCTAGGAAATTCACTTTCTTCTCGAGTGCACATGGCACATTCTCCAAGATTGATCAAGTACTGGGTCATAAAACAGCCCTTCATGAATACAAAAGAATTGAGATCATACCATGCACACTTTCAGATCACAATGCTATGAAACTTGAAATCAACCACAGGAAAAAGTCTGGAAAACCTCCAAAAATGTGGAGGTTAAAGACCACCCTACTGAAGAATGATTGGGTGAATCAGGCAATTAGAGAGGAAATTTAAAAATATATTGAAACAAGTGAAAATGGAAATACAACAATCCAAACGCTCTGGGACGCAGTAAAGGCACTCCTAAGAGGAAAGTTTATTGAAATCCAGGTCTATTTCAACAAACTAGAAAAAGTGCAAACTCAAAATCTAACAGAGTGTAAGGAAAATAGAAAGGGAGCAGCAAGAGCACCTCAAACCCAGTAGAAGAGAAATAATAAAGATCAGGGCAGAAATAAATAATATAGAATCCAAATAAGCAGTTGAAAAAAAAATTAATGAAACCAAGAGTTGGTTTTGTGAAAAAATAAATAAAATTGATAAACCTCTAGCAAGGCTCCTCAGAAAGAAAAGAGAGAACACCCAAATAGACAAAATCATGAATGAAAATGGATCTATTACAATCGATCCCTCAGAAATACAAGCAATCATCAGAGGTTACTATGAAAAATTATACGCCAAAAAACTGGACAATCTAGAAGAAATGGACAAATTCCTAAACACACCTGCACTACCAAAATTCAAACAAGAAGAGATAGAAAATCTGAGCAGACCCATAAACAGTAAAGAAATTGAATGAGTTATCAAAAATCTCCCAACAAATAAAAGCCCAGGGACGGGTGGATTCCCAGGGGAGTTCTAGCAGACATTTAAAGCAGAGTTAACCCCGATCCTTCTCAAGTTATTCCAAAAAATAGAAATGGAAGGAAGACTTCTGGACTCATTCTATGAAGCAAATATCACCTTGATTCCTAAACCAGACAGAGGCCCAACAGAAAAAGAGAACTACAGGCCAATATCCTTAATGAATAAAAATTGAGGCAAGAGAATATACTGGTATTGAATGAGCTTCAGTTATTTGGGACCTGTTGTCTAATCCCCCCCCCTCTTTTTAATGTTTTATTTATTTTTGCAAGAGAGGGAGACAGTGTGAGCAGGGGAGGTTCAGAGAGAGAAAGAGAGACACAGAATCTGAAGACAGGCTCCAGGCGCTGAGCTGTCAGCACAGAGCCCAATGTGGGGCTTGAACCCATGAACTGCAAGATCATGACCTGAGCTGAAGCTGGACACGTTCAACCGACTCAGCCACCCAGGCACCCCGTCAGATCCTTTCATATACTGATGGGGAAGAAGGAGGGCCAGAAGAGGAGGAAAGGGGACAGAAAATGGGGGAGGGTCTGGTGGGCTGCAGATCTATGAGGTAGGGTTGCCAGATAAAATAGAGGACAGCTTGGTAAATTAGAATTTCAGATTAAAAAAAACCAAATAAATAATTTTTAGTGTAAGCCTATCCCAAGTATTACAGGGGTAGTCTGATACATTAAAATTTTATTTTTCATTCTTTTTTATCTGAAATTCTAATTTAACTGAGCAGCCTCCATTTTTATTTGCTAAATCTGGCAATCCTACTCCAAGATTAATCTCTCCCCTTCCCCTTTTGTCCCAGAAGTTGTCATCATCTCTGAGGGTCATGTTGCTATGGGATTAAAGGGACTTCATGCCCTTTCCAGTGGCCATGATTCTGGTATTAATACTTTCTTTTCCTGCTGCTCCCTGCCTCCTGTCCCCAGTCCCCCAGGCCTCAAAGCCACTGTGCTACCAGCCCCGGCACCTTGCAGTCACAGCATGTCGCAGGAGATGCCATACACTCATCTGAGGCCCCTCTGCCCCTCTCTCTCAAGGGACCAATAGCAGTTGCCCCCCTTCCCCCCCATCCAAGTGTCATGAGGTGAGTGTGTGTAAATCCAGCACAACAGAGTTGAAGATGACAAGGGATCTCTGGCTATCTGTTTAAATGTGGGCAAAACCTTCATTGCTGAGCAGTCCGGGTTAAAAGGAGCTTCATTTGCCCCCTGATGAATGGCCTGGGCAGGGAGCTGGGAATCTCTCCCTGTACAGCTTCTTCCCAAATTGCCCATTCTGGTTGAATGACACCCTGGCTCCTGTTTTAGTGGCCAAAAATTTTGATTAACAAAGCAGAAGGAACTGCAGGAAATATTCACATTTTCATTGTGAAAGAGGAAAACAAAATTTGGGTCTCTAAGGTCTTCTAAGAAACTAGAAAAAATCAGGTTCCATTAAATGCTAATCTCTCCCTCCAGTTTGCTGTCTGTCCTCTCTGACTGCAGTGCGGGTGAAACTGACACCTGCTGCTAGGAGAAGGCTATTCTCTTTGCCAGTTGTCCAAACAATGGAAATTTCCTGGATTCTTTGCGGCAGTTTTTCAAAGTTAATGGACATATGCTGACTTTTTAAAAGCTAGCTGTTACTAGGAGCAAAAAGAAGTACAAGGGGAAATGCTTACCTTCAGACTCTCTAATGTAGGCAAAAAGGTCTTCCTAAAGAAATGAACAACAATAACAAAAATGCTCACACTGCTCTTCATAAATCTGGATCCCGTTCTCACAGGGCAGGTTACCAGGTCCCAGGTAGGATGCTAAGGCAGGGAGGAGAGAAGGAACAAGATAACATCTCATCATCAGAACCGGAATCCAGCATTGTGCCAAATGTGTCCAACCATCTGACTCACCTCATCTTCCACCTCTTCCTCCTTCCCGTCCTCGGCTCCAGCACCCATTAGCAATTCCTCATTGTCCTCTGACTTCTCAAGCTGTTTCTCCCCTCTGTGCCCATCCCCTCTGTCCCTTCTGTCCACCCTGCCCGTTCCATTTCTGGTTTGTTAGCGGTCAACTTGGGAAATGCCTCCTGCAGGCATTCCCCGACCCTGACCCTCCCAGGTTGTGTTAGGTGTCCTACACACGCATGATCACAGCACACAATACCTGTTGGTTTTGGTCTCAGTCTCTTCCATGATGTCTGCACACCTTAAGGACAGAGACTGTGTTGTGCTCATCTTTGTACCCTCATGTGTAGCACAGCACCTGTTCTGCATCGGACAGGCAGGTGCTCAGCGGAGGGGTGGATGGACAATGATCTTGAAATACTTAACAATGAGTTCCAGTGTCATAGCTGGAGCTTCTCAAGTAGTCATGCCCACCTGGACATTGTGACAATCGTAATGAGGGCCTGGGCACAATTCAAGATTTCTAAAGGCCCATGGGATGTAACACATTTACCCAGGTTAGGAACCTACCCTCCCCCCAACTAAAAGGTCCACTTGCATTGTTTCTGGCTAGAATTCTGTCCATTCTCTCTGATGACTCCAGGTTTTTCATGAGGAATGGAAGATAAAATTGGCTGTCAGTACCTACTTGTCCTTTTAAAAGACATGCAAGTTATCACAATTTTCTTTCTTTCTTTCTTTCCTTCTTCCTTTCTTTCTTTCTTTCTTTCTTTCTTTCTTTCTTTCTTTCTTTCCTTCTTTTGTGGGAAAAAGTAAGTAAAATAAGCAGCTAACTTGCATATGATAAAAAGTAAAACTTTTGGTGATGTAAAGGCGAGATGTCAACTTTATGTCATCGTTTGTTCACTGAGTCCTTCATATTTACTGAGCACCTACTACATGCTGGGCACCATGTTAGGGGCTCCAGACAGAGCAGTGAACAAGAGATCCTGTCCTCTTGGAGCTTACTTTTGGTGGATGACAAAGAGATAATAAACCAATAAACACTCAAAATAACCGATCATAGTAAGTGCTACTCAGAGAATAAAATCAGAGGGATGGACCTGACTGGGTGGCAGGGAAGGCCTTTGCCAGGAGGCTATATTTAAGCTGACATCTAACAACAAACGTATGAAAATAAAGAGCAACTTCAGAAGAAGAAATCACACAAACAGCCTCTAAGGCAGGAATGGATGGTATGGCATTTGTGTGCTTACCTGTTTATCATCTGTCTCCTCCACTGAGCTGTGGCCTCAATGACAGGAAGGACTTTATCTATTCTATTTACTAGCATATGCCCAGCACAGTGCTTGCCTGGCACACAGGACCTTCTTAATACGTATTATTGAATAATGAGGGAGCCACTGTTCCCCATTCTTTTTTGCTTAAGGTCAGGGAGGTTCCTGCAGGTGTGGACCAGGGGACCCCCGCTTGGTAGAGCAGAGCAAAGCAGAGCTGGTTTCCCTGTAGTGTGTGGCAGCACGAGAGGGCTCAGGGACTCAGGGACAGAGCGAGTGAGCGTCACATCTCAGCCCCTGCTTTCGAGGCTTCCTCTCCAGTCTGCTTCTTTGCTGTGCCTCTGGGAATCTGAGATCAGACTTGGCGGATTTCATTCTTATCACTCAGCTGCACAATAATTTCTGGGCAAAAGGAAGCTTCTAATTAAGAGTTCAAATCCCCCAGAAGCCATATGTCAAGCCACATATGTGGAAAAATCCCCAGCTGCCTTCTTTGCCATAAGGATGATAGCAGCTAACTGGCAGGCTGATCTGGGCCAGCCAGGCCTTTAACTCATACAAAACAACAGCAGCCACAACATCTACAAAAATCCTGCTGCAGCTGCTGGTTTTAGGGACCGGAGTTATTCAGAAGCCCTTCTCCCATCAGCTGCCTTGCATCTTTCCTTTTGATAGGACCTGGGATATTTAAGGTCTTTGAAGATTCTGGGCCTGTTTCACTCTATATCAAGTATCTTATATTTGATAACATGTAATTAGATAAGGTGCATTCTGTTCTTCCTCTAAAACATTTGAAAGGGTTTTGTGTTAGTTAGCTAATGCTATGTAACAAGTCACCTCAAAACTTAGTGGCCTAAAACAACAATGTATCACCTTTCAGTGGTAGTTCTCCTCCAAATAGGGTTAGCTGAAACAGTGGGTAACTGTAACTGTCTGAAGGCTTGACCAGGAGCTCAGCTGAGATGAAATGTCTGGAATGCCTGGGCATCTGGAGTCAGATGGAGCTTGACTGGCTGTTCAGTTGGGGCTGTCGGCTGGGGGCCTTGGTTCTTCTCCGTGTGGGCCTTTCCACGTGGCAACTTGGACAGCCTCGTTCGTAGCATGGTGGCTGAGTTCCAAGAAGGACTGTTCCAAGAGTAAGCATTCTAAGAGGGAGGAAGCAGAAGCTGCCAGACCAATTAAAGTCTAGTCTAGAAATTGGCTTAGCATTGCTTTCTCTACTTTTTTTTTTTTTTTTTACTCAAAGCAATGACAGGCCAAGCCCTCAATTAACGTGGGAGGGAATTGCACAAGGGCATCAATATGGAGAGATATGTTCCTCTGGGTCACCACAGTGACAGTGTACCATAATTCTCAAATTTAAAAAAATGTTTTATTTATTATTGACAGAGAGAGAGACAGCATGAGCAGGGGAGGGTCAGAGAGAGAGGGAGACACAGAATCTGAAGACAGGCTCCAGGCTCTGAGCTAGCTGTCAGCACAGAGCCCGATGCGGGGCTCAAACCCACGAACCACAAGATCATGACCTGAGCCGAAGTCGGACACTCAACCGACTGAGCCACCCAGGTGCCCCATAATTCTTAAAATAATTATTATTGTGGGGGCACCAGGTGGCTCATTCAGCTAAGCATCTGACTTGATCTCATGATCTCATGGTTGGTAAGTTCAAGCCCTGCATTGGGCTCTCTGCTGTGAGCACAGAGCCCACTTCAGATCCTCTGTCCTCTGCCTCTTCCCCTCCCCTGCTCACTCATGCTTTCTCTCTGAAAAAATAATAAACTTAAAAAATTTACATTATGTTTTTATGACAATAAAAATTATTTTGAGTTTTGTATTTTATATTTTTTGTTTCTATTGTATTTACAACTGTGTAAATGTTGGTTGAGCTGCAGTTCACTATTTCTTTGCTTTTCAGTGTGGTCCATGGACTGGAAGTGTTGGCATCACCTGGGAGCTTGTTAGAAATGTAGAGTCTCAGGCCCCATCCCAGACCTACTGAAACAAACCTGGGTTCAAGCAACATCCCCAAAGGTTTTGTATGCTCATTAATTGTTTGAGAAACACTGAATTACTTCACATAATGTTATGTTTTATAGACATTTAATTATTGATTGATTTTGAGCATATGATTTTCTGTTTTGCCTTTTAGAGTCATTACACATATTTTTAAGCCTTTCAAATTTTGCACAGGGTTTTAAGAGACCCCCGGGCCCTGGCCACCATGCCTCGGTGCCTAGGGGAGGAACCTGGACAACTTTGTATGCAGTCATAACCCTTTTCTCCATCCCTGACTTCCCCCCATACTTACAGTTCTTCAGGTCATCTATCTGGTTTTCTTTGAACCATAATTAGGATGACTTCCTAGGCTTTCAGAACCACAGCCCATGACCAAGGGACCTCAGTCTTAAAAGCAGCCTCAGGCCTCTAGGATACCACATCCCAGGCAGAGTTCAGCTGGCCAGGGAGGCAAATTGACCTTGTCTACGTACTAAACTAGCAGATAATCTTAAAGCTTCCTGCTGAGAAAGAAACTTCAACCTAACACCATTTAAAAAAATTTTTTATGTTTATTTATTATTGAGACAGAAACACAGCACAAGTGGGGGAGGGGCAGAGAGAGAGGAAGACAGAATCGGAAGCAGGCTCCAAGCTCTGAGCTGTCAGCACAGAGACAGATGTGGGGCTCAAACCCACGAATGAGATTATGACCTGAGCCAAAGTCGGACGCTTAACTGACTGAGCCACCCAGGTGCCCCAATAGTTTTTTTTTTTAATGGTGCTAGGTTGGGGTGCCTGAGTGGTTCAGTCAGTTAAGCGTCTGACTTCGGCTCAGGTCATGATTTCATGGTTCGTGGGTTTGAGCCCCACATCTGGCTCTGCACTGACAGCTAGCTAAGGGCCTGATGCCTGCTTCAGATTCTGTGTCTCCCTCTCTCTCTCTGACCCTCCCCTGATCAGACTGTCTCTCTCTGTCTCTCAAAAATAAATAAAATAAAATAAATAAAAATTTAAAAAAATACTATTTACTGAAGTACAGTGTACATGCAGAAAGTACACACACATGTTTACATGTGTGTACTAACCACTCTCTTATCACCCTATAGGCCAAGGAATAGAACATGACCAGCATCCAGGAAACCCTTTTGGACCCTCCTGCCTCCTCTCACCCAAAATTAACTGCTCTTTGGACTAATAGGTTGATTAGTTTTCACCAATTCTTGTTCTTCCTAGCAGCAGAATGACATAGGATATTCTCTTTGGTGTTGCTCAACTTTGAGTTTCTGAGATTCATCCACATTGTGTGCAGCCGCAGTCTGTGTTCTCATTGTCATATGGTGTTCCACTGCATGAATTCACCTAGTTTTCAAAGTCATTATACTGTTGATGGGCATTTGCGCAGTTTCTAGTTTGAGGCTATTATGATAGTGCCACTGGGCATGTCTCAGCACTTTTTGGGGAAGTGCTGAGTGCATTCCTGTGGGAACTACCTCGGAGCAAGGCTCTAGGCTCACGGGTGTGTCCATGCATAGATTTAGTGACACTGCCAAGCAGTTTTCTAAACTTAAGCCTTGTTCCTAATCTAAAAAGGAATTCTTCACCCCCATTCCTCCCCTTCTTACAAATGTGACAAATCTCAAACAGCAGGTTATTCTTCAAACACAAGATTTACAAATTTCCACCAAAACACTGGTGCTACCATTTCAAAATAAATAAATGCCTCCATGAACTCCTCAGCAGTAGCAGAACGAAAAAGCAAAGAATAGGAGGACAGCTATGATTCCGAGATGCTAAGACGTTTTTTCTTTGTTGCCGAGAGGGCTGGGAACCTTTCTGCAAAAGTTGCTGCCAATCAGGCTTGCCGATCTTTGCAGGGTGAATTAACAGCACTCCAGCAAGCAAGGGGGGCGGGTGCCCGCACAGGCAAGTGAATTGAGCCATCCCGGGGCTGACGACTAATTATGAACACAAAGAGCACTCAAAGACTGTGATTTAAAGGGGGAAAAAAAAGACAAAAAACATCTCTTCAAAATTCTAATGCCAGCCAGCTTGTGATGACAAGGCTTGGGGGCAGGGGTGCCAGGAAAAATGTCCTACTGAGGACTAAACTACACAGCACAGCCCAAAAGTCATACAGCCATGCTCCCAAGCGTGCACAGTGGAAGGGCTTCCTTTGTGTCATGCCCGAGCCAGGGGTGTGTGTCAATTCCACTTCCAGGGGCATCCTGGCCCTACCGCGTTAAACCTGTTATTCCTCGTTCTCACTAGGCACTGAGGAGCAGACTGGGGTAGGCCAGGCCCCTGCGGGGGGATTGGGGGGGTCGGGTTGTAAGTGCAAGCTTTGATCCCCATTAGCTACAAACAGCTAATAATCCATAAGGTATGCAAATCAGGCCCCAATTAATAGCACTTATTAACATGTCCTTGGGCGGCGCAGACGGAAGTGTGCATATTTGCTGGGGAGGAAAGCTATCCCGATGCACCTCACAGCAGAAGCGTGTCTGATCAGGGGCAAACCCTCGGCCTGCTGGGAGGGAAGAAAGAAGCCTAGAACGAATGCCTGCTTTGGTGCCCTCAGGTCATCTGGAAGAGCAGGCACACAGTTCGGGCTTGTGCAGTGATTTGATGTGAGGCCGAGGAATCAGACACGACCACATTCCCTGGTCTCCCCTTACCTGGGGCCACTGCCTGGCTGACCCTATCCAGTTTTGAAGATAACAACCACAGGCCTCCCACCAGCCTCTGAGAAGAGACCAGGACAACTGAAGATCGCAAAAAAGTGGGGGCAGGGGGCTAGGCTGGGAGGGAGGGGCAAAAGAGAAAGAACTGATTAGTACTTAAAAGTGTGGTGGGAAGCTGTTTGCACCAACAGCCTTGCACACTCTAAAGCAGGGGGTCTTAATCTTATCTGATCCATGGATCCTTTTGGCAATCTAGTGAAGCTTCTGGACCCTTTTGCTGAAGAAAAATGTAAATGTAGAAAATGTAACATAGTAAACCTATGTTATTAAAGTTCAGCTATCGAAACGTTTGAAACATAGTATGTGTTTCTTTGCTAACATGTGATCAATATCCAGTATCAGACCCACTGATCACAATATTTTAAAGCAATGATGAGCTTTAGCAATAAGTTATCTACAATAACTGTAAAACAGTATAAAATATCTTTGATTTTGTTTAGTGACAGTCACAGGGGTTAACATACCTATGATGGGGTACCTACACCCAGAATTGGAGGAAATGTGAAATTTCAATTCTAGATTAGTGAAAACACAATGTTACCTTTTTCCTACCCAAAGTACAAACTTTCTGAATCCTACCCACAGACTTCCTAGGTTAAGAACCTCAATGTCACAATAAACAATATGTGGTGGTGAAGATGTGGAGAACAAGGAACCCTGATGCACTGCTGGTGGGAATGCAAACTGGTGCAGCCACTGTGGAAAACAGTGTGGAGACTCATAAAAAATTTTTAAACAGAACTACCCTGGGATCCAGTAATTTCACTACTGAGTATTTACCCAAAGAATACAAAAACACTAATTCGAATAGATACATGCACCCCTATGTTGATTGCAGCATTATTTCCAATAGCCAAATTCTGGAAGTAGCCCAAGGGTCCATGAGTAGATGAATCAGTAAAGAAGATGTGACATATACATACAATGGAATATTACTCAGCCATAAAAGAACGAAATCTTGCCATTTACAATAATATGGATGGATCTAGAGGTATAATTCTAAGTGAAATACATCGGTCAGAGAAAGACAAATATCATAGGATCTCACTCACATGTGGAATTTAAGAAACAAGACAAATGAACAAAGAAACAAAGAGACAAACCAAAAAGCGGTCTCTTAGCTATAAGAGCAAACTGACGGTTACCAGAGGGGAGGGGGGTGTGAGGTGGGTAAAATAGGTGAAGGGGATTAAGAGTACCTTTTTCATGATGAGAACTGAGTAATGTACAGAATTGTTGAATCACTATATTGTACACCTGAAACTAATATAACACTGTATATTAACTATACTAGAATTAAAATAAAAAATGAAAAAGAACCTCAACATCATAAACTGAATTTAAAATGATATATTCAAGTTATTAATACATGTTCCCCTTGTTTAAAAAGGCTTAGCAACACTTTAAAATGATTCTTAGGAAAAAATGATTTTTATGGGCACTGGCATTAAAATGATACTAGTTTCTTTAAATTTAATAATTGAGTCAAGATGCAATGATTCATTTATTTGTCCATTTATTGACTAAAGACTTACTGAGCCCTGATGCACCATGTTAGAGATAAAACCACCCACAGAGATTCTATCAAGTTTTCCTGGCAGCAGAAAGCTAACTGTCCACCAAAGATTTGTTTTCTCCATCTAGAGAAGTGTTCTAAGGAGGTTGCTGCCAAGCCAGAGACCATGTCCCTTGTATCTTATAAGGTGGGAGTGACGCGGTGAGTTCTCATCAATGGAATACGAACTGAAGTGACATATGTCTCTTCCAGGTCAAGAGTTTTAAGAGGTGAGCATGTCCTCTTCCTCTGTCTCCCAGTTGAACATCGAAGAAGACAGTCTGGGCCCCAGAATGACTGTATAATATGGAGTACTCCCATCCCCCTTCCATAGATAGCAAGACCCAGGATTAAATGATAAACTTCTATTGTGCTAAGACATCGAGATTTGGGGGTTTGCCTATTATAACAGTTAGTGTGTTGCTTTCATACAACAGGCATGGCTTAGGAATAGCATTTCCGGGAGCCCCCATTTCCCTACTTATCATGGACAGTGTGCTATTGCAGAGTAGCTCACTCAGCTCTATTCCAACCCCTTTGTAGCAGGCAAATCTAACCACTAGAAATGCAGATATTTTCAGGGTGCCTGGGTGGCTCAGTTGATTGAGCGTCTGGCTTCAGCTCAGGTCATAATCTCATGGCTCATGGGTTCGAGTCCTGCGTCAGGCTCTGTGCTGACAGCTCAGAGTCTCCCACTCTGAGTCTCCCTCTCTCACTGACCCTCCCCTGTTCATGCTATTTCTCACTCTCTCAAAAATAAATAAAAAACATTAAATAAAAAAATTAAAAAAAAGAAATGCAGATATTTTCTTACATCCCAGATGTCATTTATGGTTCAGATTTCACCGGAGACGTGTTTTGCCAAGTGGATGAGCTTTGGCGGGGTTTGTGAAGCAGAAATGAACACAGTGTCGTGGAAGTTGTATTCCTACAGTTTCTGCTCTTTATTCTGGCAAATACGATTGTGAAGCTGCAAGCCATAGACAACTCATCTACGGTGGCTTAAACACGTGGGGGCTTATTCTCACACAAGAAGAAGTTTGGGTGTAGGCAGTCACTGGGTTAGTTCCTGAGTTCAGCAATAACAGGATCAGCATTTGTCTAATTCTTTCAGACTTTCCCTCATGGTTACAAGACTATTGTTTCAGCTCCAGCCGTCACATCTCCATTCAAAGCAGAACAAAAATAAAGTAGAAAAGGGGAACAACATCACCCTTATTGGCCTCTTTTTATTGAAGGCAAAAGCCTTCCCAGAAGCCCTCACAACAGGCTTATTCACAGGCCTCCCTGTCCAAAATTGGACACTTACGTCTCAAACAAAATTTCAGTTCTGCTGGCAAGGAAAAAGACAGAAGAAGCTACAGAGTATCCCACACCTTGTAGAATTAATCATCTCTGCCTTCAAGGAGTTAATGTTGGCCTTGTAAGGACAAAACACATGCAGAGATGTTTGAGTAATATTGAGAATTAAGAAAAGAGATCCGGCAATAATAACACAAGTGACAGAAGAGATATTTTAGAGACTCAGACTTGAGGGTTCTGACGCAGACCCACCCTCATTTAAGGAGGACTGGCAAGAGGGACTTGCATGTCTCAGCTAAACTCCATGACGGCCTCTTCTTGCTGCCCCGCATCATTTGATGTTACCTTCCAGAGCAGACAAATGTTCTGAGCATCAGTTCACACCAAGTAGCTTGTGCAGGGTTAATGGACAGGGGGTGGTGAACTTGACCTGGCCCTGGACCGATACAAAGGGCACTGCAAGGATTGAAGAAAGGGTCTCAAACACAAGTCCAGCAGTTTATTTTGTGAGTAGAGTGTTTCCCTGGATGCTGGAAACAATAAAAATGGCCACCTACCTGTAATTAGCCCATGCGCCTTTGACCGAGACGGAATACCAAGCTCTAAATTTGCCTTCAGAGGGGCACCTGGGTGGCTCAGTTGGTTCAGTATCCGACTCTTGATTTTAGCTCAGATCAAGATCTGATGGTTGGTGAGTTCCAGCCCTGCATCAGTCTTGCGCTGACAGTGTGGACCCTGCGTAAGATTCTCTTCTTCTCCCTCTCTCTGTTCCTCCCCTGCTTGTGCTCTCTCTCTCTCTCTCTCTCTCTCAAAATTAAAAAAAAAAAAAGAAAAAAACAACTTTAGATTTGCCTTCAGAGAGTAAGGGGCCAATACCCTGGACTTACTAGCACTTGGTTTTTGGCACCAGATTTATTAACATTAATGATCCTAATCCCACATGGAGTTCCCCAGACTGTTCAGGTAATGAATTTACCTTTATGGCAGCAGTGCTCCTGCTAATGAGGAATGAGTGTTCTCCAAAAATTTTAATATCAATTTGGTGGCTCTTGCGATATTGGTCCTGGATCATTTGCTGTTCATGCTCAACTTTATTTTTCTCAATAACATGGTTCACCAACCCATTGAGATGCTGGTTTGGACAGGAGAAAAAATTTACAGAAGTGTCTTACTATATCCTTAGAGTCTCCATTGTGCCGCTGGCTAAGTTTCAACTACCAGTATCTGCAACTGTTGCCTGAGGGCTTTCTTTGAAATTGGGGGAGGTCTCTCTGTCTACCACACTGTAGCCTCAGGAGATTAATGCTACCTTTCCTCCAGAGTAGCTCTCAGCCAGGATTAATAGGATTTAATGCATGTAAATAGCTTGGCTCCTCCATTCTTCCAAGCAGTAACTCAGGTCTGTGTTTTATCTGTTTCCTCGAGTTCCTCCCTAGGATTGGGCTTCAGTTGCCCAGGGTGGCTGCTGCCTGGCTCAGGCACTGTTGATTGGAGACTCCCCTTTCCCGATTCACTTTCCCATGCTGCCCAACCCTGGCTTCCCCCATGCAGGCTCATTTGCCAAGTGAGGAATGTCAATGTTATCAATTGACTCTGAAGAAAGAAAAGCCCAGGCAAACCCAGGAAGAACAGAAGGAAGAAGCGGTGCTATTTCCAAGTTGTAATGATAATGTGTTGGACCCTCTTCCCCAACATGAGTCATGGAGAATAGAATTCACGAACACAAACGGAGTGGGTTAATGGAATTCATTTTGTTCAGCTAAACAGCCCCTCCTGAGTAGCTAGAAGTCCTCAGAAGAGAGAGCCGCCGAGCAAAAACTCAGAGTTTATATAAGCCAGAATAACCAATTACAGGTTTACAGCATTCCGTTGTGGTCAATTATATTGTCAAATACCTCGGGACAGTGACCAGATGACTTTCACCTGTTGACTTCACCTCTTCCAGGTGGGGTTGTTTCACCAGAATATAAGTGGGCGAGTGGAACAATGGTTGGTATTTAGGGTTCAATTAGACCCAAGAGGGTAGGTTCTTACAATGGAAAGAGGGTTTCAGCCCAGGGAGCTGCCAGGAGAGACTCTACCAGAGGGAGAGGTGCCAAAGGACTGATAGGCAGCAAGCTACAAACAGTAACCATGATTTATTCTCACTTATTTTGCACTTACAATCATCACCAAATTTAGTCTTGCCAACAACTCTCTGAGATAGCCATTATACTCTCCATTTTATAGGTGAGGACACTAAGATTCAGAGGTGTTAGACAGTTGCCCAAGGTCACTGCTCAAGGAAATGGCACAGTAAAGATTCAAACCAAGTCAGTTTCCTTTCCACACCTGAACCATTATACTGTACTTCAACCTGTCATTGTGTTGAATTGTCCCCTTCTCCTGATTCATATGTTGAAGTCCTTAGCCCCAGTACCTTAGAATGTGACCTTATTTGGAATAGGTTCATGGAAGATGTAATTAGTTACGATGATGTCACATTGGAGTGGGTTCCTAATCCAACGTCATGTCCTTGTACAAAGGAGAAATTTGGACTCAGATGTGTACACATGGAAACATCAGGAGGACATGAAGGCAGAGATCGGGGTGATGCATCTATAAGCCAAATTACACCAAAGATGGCCAGCAAACCACCAGAAACTGGGGACACATGGGCTAGATTCTCCCTTATAGCCCCAGAAGGAATCAACCCTACTGGTCTTGGACTGTGAGATAATCATTTCTGTTATTTAAGACACCCAGTTCGTGAGCCGATTGTATAAGAAAGACAGAGTCTCTCTACATGGGGAGAAGAATCTGAGCAATTTTAATGTCTTAATTTGGACCCCCTGAGGGTGCCTGGGTGGCTCAGTTGGTTAAGCATCTGACTTTGGTGTAGATTGTGATCTCATGGTTCATGGGTTTTGAGCCCTAGATCAGGTTCTGTACTGACAGCTCAGAGCCTGGTCCCTGCTTTGGATTTGGTGTTTCCCTCTCTCTCTCTACTCCTTGCCCACTCATACTCTCTCTCTCAATAATAAGTAAACATTAAAAGTTTCTTAATTTGGACCTCCTTGAAACTGACTCCAAGAAGAGGATATGAGGGACATTAGTTTATCTGGGTGGCTCAAGGAGCATCATTACTTGTTACTGTTCGTACTTGTTGCCCATCAGCCCCTTGGCACTTCTGTCTCTGTCAGACTCTCCCTGGGCTCTGTCAGTTCCCTGGGCTGAAACCCTCTTTCCCTTATTGACAAAACTTGGAAAGAGTGGTGTGTCTTCTTCTTCTTCCTCATCCTGGGTTGCCTGGGCTTATCCTTTCACAGAATCAATTGACAACATGGACCCAGAAAGGAGATATGGTCTTTCACCTCACTACTTGGGCTTCTGAATTTTCTCCAATATATCTTTGCTGAAGAAAAAAAAAAAAAAAAAACAGTTCCCAAATTTTGGCAATCTGTTTTGGTCAAATTTAACTTCAAGAAATTATACATTTTAATTCTTTCTTTAGAGCCTTTCACTGATGCAGGCAAATGCTCTTTGTACATAGGCAGCCTTTTTTTCTATGACATGCTGCAAAGCCCCATGTTTGCAGAAGAGAGAAACTGACTATCTGTCTAAAGACTTGGACAAAACTGATAATTAGCAGACTTGGAGGGTTGAAGAGGCAAAAGATCCCTTGAATATCAGGAGTTCAGAAGGAGATCCCCCAACTACTGAGAAAAGCCATTGAGGAAGGGAGATCAAAGAAAGGAAGAAAAGAAAACATTTATTAAATACCTATTATGAAGGGCACTTGGCTTGTTTTTTTTTTTTTTAAGTCAGAATTCATGCCTGTAGGGGGAGCCATTTGAATCCTTGGAAGGAACATGGAGACTCAAGTCCTAGGATTTAATCCCCTTTTTCTGGAGATTTTGCAGACCACTTCCCATTCATCTATGATGACTTACCACTCCTTCCTTCTGCATTCTAAGCTGGGCCCCATTTGTCTGCCCTCCAGCTTCTGATGAAGGGGTCTTCTCCCTCCCCCCTTGACCCATTTTAAACATTGACTGGCTTCTTTGACTTGACTGGTTTCTCCTTGAGCTGAAAGCCTGGCCCATGGCCAAGGATCAGCCCCTCCTTCTGTTCCGACTTCAAATATGAAACAGCTGGGATGCCTACCTGGGACCACAGTTTAACAAAGCTTCACACACATGATTTTGTTTAATCCTTGGCGATACTGGACAATGTACTCTAGATGAGAGACAATAGGTCTCCACACTGAAAACACACCCTGGGGTTTGGGATCTTTGAGCAAATGTTTTGATGTTCACCTGAACTGTTGGAGTTGGCATGTGCCTCTGGGTGGCGAGGTCATACTGGCCCATATGCATTAGTTTCCTCTCTGGACACACTTCAGACAGATCCCACTAGCTGGAAAAGGAGACTGTTGGGACTTTGTTAAATTAACATTTGTTATGGGAAGCACAGTGTCTGGGATGGTGAGCTGTGGTTCAACAACAGGCCACAAGAGAAACTGAAGTAAGTTTATCACTCACAGGTCCTGGAGCAAGTACACAATACGCCTCCAGGGGCCACATGAGAGGTCAAGGCAGGGTGCAGACAGAGAAAACAGGAGGCCCTGGGGCACATGCCTTCACTAGGGTCCGTGGGTAGAGTGCTTTGGGATTCTGAGGCTAAGACCAGATTGGTCAATTCAAACCAAAAAGAGAAAAATTTTGGTAAGCTCCATGGGGGCCTTATCGAAGGGGCACTCGGTGTGAGGGAAAGGCTCTGGGAGGTGAGGGAGACTGTTTATCATAAGAACATACACTTGCTTGTGACTCTGTGGGCTATTATCTAGGGCCTGTGCTTGCATGAGTGGGCTACTGCCAGTTGGATGCTCTTACAGGCTGCTTGGCCGAACAGAATAGATGTGAAGCCACGATACCATGAAGAAGCTTAGCTACATTCTTGACAGAGACCAAGTCAGAAAGGCAACAAGGATACTTGTTTATATCAGATAACTTTATCGGATGAACTCCTTCATTATGCATTTTTCTTCTCCAAAGGGTAGGATCTGGTGGTTTTCTTGTAGCAGGAGTACGGTGGGGAGGGATATCGTGTGCACGTATCAGTGAACTATTACCACAACAGTGCTGTGTAACAAACCATCCCAAAGGTCAGTGGTATAAAACAATCATTCAGTCTCTGCTTACTGTTCCATGAGTTGGCTACAACTTAGCTGGGCCGGTGTTCTGTTCCAGGCTCCAGTGTGCAGGTTGGGTTCACCTCAGCTCCACAGGGGCCCAGACCAACTACCCAGAGTGCATGCTTGTCATAATGGATCCAAGCACACAAGAGAGTGGCTCAGCCATGCAAACACGTTTCAAGACTCTGTTCATGTCACATAGTCTAGCCCAGGCAAGAGTGAATATACTCTCCCTCCATGGATTTATGGCAAGATTGTGGATAATTCTATTATGAGTGACAAATGTGGACTAATTGTGGATTAATTCACTAATAATTCATGTACCCTAGGATAATATAGACATGTATCTCTTCAGATGAATTTTCGTTCCTACTTGGGCATTCTCAAGGGGCCTAAGTGTGCATGTCATTGGCAACAGAGGAAGTGGGGAGAAGCCACAGGTAGGGGCAAGTTAGAATGGCACAGTTGCATTTTCAGGATACAGTGTCCAGAACTCTGGCGTGGTGTGTTGCTGTTATGTGATTGCCTTCCTACCACTTGAAAGTTATGAAAGTAGACTAAAAAAGGATGACTTCTTGCAGACTTGAATTTGTGGCCTGAGATTTGTTCCCATCTCCCTTAAATTTAAAAAATACTGGTGTTACAACTCACCTTCTGTTTTATCACTAAAAAAAAATCCCTTGGGACTATTCTCTAATGTCTTTAGTCTGGTTTTATGATACATTTTATGGATGTGTCATAATTTATCCTGTCTCTTCATGTGGCACCTATATTTGTTTCTAACCTTGTGTTATTGTAAACAACGCTGTGGTAAGTGCCTTGCATATTACACTGTGTTGGATGCTTTTGTTGCACAATCATTGTTCCTGCATTCATCATATCTTCTCATTTGCACTTTCTCTTTATCTCAATTGAGCATTCAATAAAATTTATTATTTTGCACTGCATTATGTATCTATCTTTCTATCTATTAAAGAAGTGCTCCTCAAATTCTTTCCTTAAAAAGGCAAAACACGTACAAGTAAATAAATGAAAAGAACAGCCATATTTTTGAAACAAGAATCAGGATGTTTAATGAGACAAATAGGAGTCTTAAGGGATACAGCTTCTCAGATGTTCTAGTGAACCCATGGGGAGTAGATGCTTAATCATAGAAAACTCAAAGACCCAGTGCTACCCACTTATAAAATAGGGATAAATATAATACCATCTGTATGGTATTGTTGGGAGGATTAGATGAGCCAAACTATGTGCAGTTCTAAATGCACTCTTTTGCTACTTGTAAATGCTCCATAAATATTATTGTTATTATTGTCATTGATGACCGTTCAAAAATAGTCATTTTTCATTGCAGCAAACAGGAAGCCATGTGGTAGACTAACTCATCAGAGGACACTGCTGGACACCATAGCATTACCTGGAAAGCTAGCTATTCAGGGCTTTAAAGGGCTTTTAAGAGTGATATGGACCTAGAGATAGCAGGGCATTTGGGCATCAGGATCCCAGTTGAACCAGGCACTTGAAATGATTTCTCACCATGGCTTGCCTCTGCTTTTTTCTGCTGTCTTCTTTTCTTTTCTTCTCATGTAATGACTGGTTTTGTCTCCTACTTAATCTACACTGAGGAACACGGCCACCAATTGGACCAAAGTTTTGCATGTGGCAGATTCAGCATCCTGGAGAGAGACCCATCCCTTTTCCAAAGCACAAAGTCAAAATTTCCTAGAAGATAAGATTGATTAGCTTAAATTGGGTTGGATCCATCCCTGAATCCATCATCTGTAGCTAGAGGAGCAGGATAATATTGCACAAACTGGCTGCTCCCATGGAAACCATGTGGCTTGATTCTTAGAAAGTGGTAAGGAAGGTTCCAAAAAGTAGGGAGAGTGTAGGACAAAGTAATAGGTGACCAGTGTGACTGGTCCTCTCTGCTGTCTCTTGTGGCCATTGAGATAGAAGATGAAGGAGGCGTCCCTGAACACTCATTCAGGGAAGTAGGAATTGATTACTAGCTTGACCATCACTTTGCTCAGCTTAGGGACATGACTTCCTGTTAGCTTTCTCTGTTCCTCTTTACCAGTCCCCACTCTCCAACGTGTAGGCAAAAACCTTGCTGAGAGCTCCAAGTAAAAGGTGCCATCACATTTTACAAAGCCCTGAAGACCATCATTTGGAACACTTTGGCTCTTTGTTATCCTGAGAACAAGCCCTTTGGTGCTAGGTGGAGGTGTCTGAAGAGGGATTCTTAAGCACCAGCTCATGGAGATGGCGAGGTATATTTTAAAACCCAAACTGCTGTCAGAGAGCATATGGCTTTTGTTATTTCAATATTAGCAGCTTACTCCCCGTGGGTTTTATCACATGAATTTCAGAAGGATGGAGTGTTTTCCTGATTGACACTTGAGAAATATTCTTTGTGCCACAGTCACAAATATTTCCAGATCTTGCTGGGCAAGAAGATGGCTGAGCCGTTGGAGACAGTCTATCCATGTCACTTGACACAGCATGTGAGGTCAGGCAGGGGTGAGCGCCCTTGTCTGGACACAAAGCAGGAGCATTATCTGCTCTGTGGGGAAGCCCATCACACTCAGCCCACTTGGGAGGCAGACTGACACATGTGGGTCATTCCGCAGAGCCCTTTCTCCTTCGCAGAGCAAAGCGGGCCTGACACTTCCGGGAGAAAACGACACAGAAAGCGCTCAGACAAAGGAGGGGGCAAACATTACCAGTGCTTTCTGGAAAGCCCTTTCTCTATGGATTCATGACAATCATTTTTTTACTCACCTCAGCTAATTTACTTTTACTTTTTGTTTCTTAATAGAAGAAAGAAAGTCAGCTGTCATTATTTGAATTCCTACTGGACGCTGGGATCAGTTGTGTGCCGGAGGTGGTTTGGACAGGCTGATGAGAGCCAATTGTTCAATTTCTAGGAATCTTGCAAGACAATTGTTAAACATAGCCATTATTAAACTTTAAGTTATATTAACTTATAATTTAATAAATTATATTTTAAAAGGAAATAAATGTTCAAAGCTCATCTTTTCTATTTTGCTGCAATTTTCTGTTGTTTATGCCCTTAAGGTTATTTGTGACTATCGTTCTGTATGCTGCAGATAATGTATGAGAACTTGCTACGGGGTGTCTTTTTGCCACACTGGTGGCTTGAAATTGGCCATGACAGCCACAGACATGAGCAAATGCTACAAATCAGGACTTGATTTATTGTTTTGTTGATTGTCTAGACTTAAGAAAATAACAGAAAAGGGGCACCTGGGTGGCTTAGGTCATCATCTCGGTCATGAGATCATGAGGTCATGAGGTTGAGCCCCGCATTGGGCTCAGGCTCTCTGCTGTGGGCCTGTCCGCACAGAGCTCACTTTGGGTGCTCTGTCCCCCTCTCTCTGTCCCTTCCCCACTTGCTCTCTCTCCAAAATAAACAATTATATAAAAAACAAGAAAATGACACATAACTGTTAATAACACATATTAAATTGTAAAATGTGTCCTGTCTAAAGCTGTTACATTATGAACAGTATAAAAACCTAAGAAAATATTCTTCCAATATTTGAAACGATTACCTGATTCAGCAGAGTGGCTCATGTCACCAACCATTCATGAAGTTCTGACACATATTCTTAGCTCACTTTTATCTTCCTCATTCACGTAAACAGAATAGCAACCAATGCTCACATCAGTTGCAACCATAGATTGGTTATGGATTCAATGGTTCAGCAAAAATCAGTGAAAACATTTTATGAGAATTGATTAATGTAATCTGCAATAATGAGTACTGTATATTTTATTATTATTTGTAAATTGGGTACTATACATCTTTTCTATTAACACATTCATAATAACTTGATATGTATCAAAATATTTTCGGGAGTGCCTGGGTGGCTCAGTCAGTTAAGCGGCCAACTTCAGCTCAGGTCATGATCTGACAGTTCATGAGTTCAAGCCCTGCGTTGGGCTCTGTGCTGGCAGCTCAGAGCCTGAATCCTGCTTTGGATTCTGTGTCTCCCTCTCTCTCTGCCCCTCTTCTACTCTGTCTCTCTTTCTCTGTCTCTCAAAAAATAAAAATAAAAAAATATTTTGGGAAGGACACGGCTGGAGTTATTAGCTATTATTTCCCTGCTTTGAGTACACTTATCTCTTTATCTCACTCCAAGACCTAGTACAGAGGCCAAGCTAACCGTTCTTTGGAGTACTTAGTTGTGGCTCTTATTCATAATGCATCAGGGTTCTGTACAAGTCCCTCTACTTTCTACAGCAAATACAATTAAGTCTAGGGATTTTTGAGTTATTTAGCTCTGAATCCATAAAGCTGAGCTCAGTCCTTGGTATATACGAGGTACCCAAAAGGTGTGTGTTGTTTGAAACAAACAGTGAGAGCCTTGCAGCTGAGTTGAGGAAAAAGAGAAAAGGAGGGGCGCCTGGGTGGCTCAGTTGTTTGAGCATCCGACTTCAGCTCAGGTCATGATCTCATCACACGTGGGTTTGAGCCCCATGTCAGGCTCTGTGCTGACAGCTCAGAGTCTGGACCCTGCTTCAGATTCTGTGTCTCCCCCTCTCTCTGTCCCTCTCATGCTCATTCTCTGTCTCTCTCTGTTTCTCAATAATAATTGAATGTTTAAAAATTAAATCCCACTTGATCATAATGGATAATACTTTTTATATGCTGTTGAATTCGATTTGCTAGTATCTTGTTGAGTATTTTTGCATCCGTATTTATTAAGGATATTGGCCTGTAGTTCTCTCTCTCTCTCTCTCTCTCTCTCTCTCTCTCTCTTTTTGGTTGAGTCTCTGCCTGGCTTGGGAATCAAAGTGATATGTGCTTCGTAGAATGAGTCTGGTTGTCTTCCTTCCATTTCTATTTTTTGGAATAGCTTAAGAAGGATTGGCGTTAACTCTGCTTTAAATGTCTGGTAGAATTCCCCTAGGACTCCATCCGGCCCTGGACTTTTATTTGCTGGGAGATTTTTGATAACTGATTTGATTTCTTCACTGGTTATGGGTCTGTTCAGATTTTCTATCTCTTCCCCTATGACCCAGCAATAGCACTGCTAGGGATTTACCCAAAGGATACAGAAGTGCTGATGCATAGGAGCACATGTACCCCAATGTTCATAGTGGCATTTTCTACAATAGCCAAATCATGGAAAGAGCCTAAATGTCCATCACCTGATGAATGGATCAAGAAGATGTGGTATATATATAATGGAGTACTAGATGGCAATGAGGAAGAATGAAATATGGCCATTTGTAGCAAAGTGGATGGACCTTGAGGGTGTCATGCTAAGTGAAATAAGTCAGGCAGAGAAAGATAGATATCATATGTTTGCACTCATAGGTTTAACAGGAGAAACCTAACAGAGGACCATAGGGAGGGGAAGGGGGAAAGAGAGCTGGGGAGAGTGAGGGACACAAATAATAAGAGACTATTGAATACTGAAAACTAACAATGGAAAATACAATAGACCACCTTCTAAAATTCAGGTTTCCTTAGGGTTCCTAAACTTCTGTATAAACTGCAGCAAGTTTTGATTGACCAAACCACAACTGAGAAAAACCTCTGATGAAGTGGATTTGTTTGGGGATGATCGTGTGTTTAGAGGAATAAGATGAGTCACAAGGTCATCAGCTCACTCCAAGTATTTGATGTGTGTCTTGGATGAATTCGGCTCTGGGGCTAAATCCTTCCAGACAGTTTCCTTTATGACATTCATTGGACCCTCCCTTGAATGTGGCAGGCATGGGATTATCCGTGAATCACATGTAAAGGAAAGTGACGATAGAACATCAAAAGCCCAGGACGATAGAACATCCCTCTCCCTCTCCCTCTCCCTCTCCCTCTCCCTCTCCCTCTCCCTCTCCCTCTGCTTAGCCCACATGGCCTGCTGCATATTTGGCTGCAAGTTCCTCCTCCAACTCTTTTGGAAGAAACCTGGATGCCAGTGCTCCTAGATGAGAGGTATTTTCAGTCTTTAAAACTCAGCCATTATCGACTGGCTGGCTGAATTTCCTGTTCAAAGAGTGTACAAGCACTCAGTTCCCCAAAATACACATCAAGCTGGGATCAGATTTCTCCAGACAGGCCAGCCACGCCTCTAAGAGGAGCAGTTGCCAGCAAACTTGGAAGGAAACAGGGTCCCTTTCTCCCTCACTACCTCAATTCCATTTGTCATAATCCCCAGAAAAGGTCAGCCGGGATCACTTCGGCTCTAGCTGTAGTCTAGAGCAGAGTAGGGATGTCAAAGAGAACAAGAAAAACCATGTACATTCCTCTCATCGCCTCCCCCCATGTTTTAGTGCCATTTACTCAGCAGAGCCTCACAATAGGCACATCAGATACTCAGGGCATGGATCCTCATCTTTCCCTTGGACTATTGCAGTAGACTCCCTCTTTCCTTGTTCCATGCAAGTTTATTCTCAGTTCGCAGGTCAGAGGGATCCTGTTGAAAAGGCACATCAGAGTATGTCAGGTCTTTGCTAGTCATGGCCCCCACGTCAATAAGAAGTAAAGCCAAACTTTACAATGGCCAAAGGCTCTGCATGAATGACATTTATCCCACCAACTACTGCCCTGTCCCCACCTTCATTTCTCACCAGGGCACAATTATGTTTTTGTTCCTTGAACTCACCAGGCATACAGGCATCTTCCCATCTCAGGACCTTTGCCTTCCTTGTTGCCTCTGCCTGGAATGTACTTCCGCTAGATACCCATGGTGTCCATTTCCTCTCTTCCTTCAGGTCTTTGTGAAAAAGTAATCTCCCTAATGAGCTCTACCTCAATGGGTGTGGTCCTATTTGGTACTGAAACCTGCTCCCCACCTCCCCTACAATTCACCATGTTCTATTTTTCCAATGGAACTTATCACTTTCTATTATACCATATAATTTACATATATGTTGTATTTATTGTCTGTCTCTCCTCAGTTGAATATAAGCTCCAAGAAGACAGGGATTTTTATCTTTTTTGCCTATTTTGTATGCCAATGTATCCCAAATGCCTAGCACAGAGCCTGGCACATAGTAGGAGCTCAATAAACTCCCTGGAAAAGTTTCAGGGAGTTCTCTGCAGAATTGAGTAGACAGATGTCCTTGGGATATGCTGCATTTACTTGTTTATCAGGGTCAAGAAAATGATATAAAATTATAAAAAGAGTTTTGTGGGCTAAATTCATTTTATTGAAAATGTTCTTTTATTTGGATGATTTTTTGTACATATGTCATATTTGCAGAATAAGCCTCAAGCAAGACCTTTTTGTTGTCAGTGGTGGTGATGGAGGTGGGGAGAAGGAGGTGTGGTTGAGGAGGAGGAATATAGAAACATTAGCTTAATCATGTGAGATGCTCTAATAATAAAGCCAGTGCCTCCTTTATGACAGAGAGCCCTGGAAAACCAAATAGAAAATGATTTTCATTTAAAGAGACAGACATACTGAGTCATTGTGTCTGAATTCTCTCTCCACGGCTTCTCATTCCAACTGCTGATGGCTTGATTTCTGTTCTATCTAAAGGGGTAAGTGTCATCAAGATTTTGGTTTCTGTTAAGCCTGCTGTCACCGAACACTATACTAACCTGTTGTAGTTACATACTGCCGCCTAATAAACTACCCTAAGACTTTGTTGGTGAAGACAGCAACCACTTACTTTGTTTACAATTCTGTGGGTTAGGAATTCAGGCAGAGATGGGCTGGGTGGTCCTTCTGCTCCAGGTGGTTTCAGCTGGGGTCATCCATCTGGCTGGGCTCAGCATCAAGTTTGGCTTCATGCATGTCTCTAGGGCATTTGTACCCTTCCAAATGGCTTCTCTTTCTCCAGAGGCCTGGTTCCCTCACAGCATAGTGATCTTAGGGTTTAATCTTGGAAGCTGCAGCGCAGTGGTGTGTCTACCATGTTCTGTTGGTCAAACCTGGTCACAGAGCTTGCATATATTCAAGGGGAAGAGGGTCTATTTTGGGAAGAATGGCAAAGGTATTGTGACCATATTTAATCTATCACATAACCAAATACAGGCAGTGTCCACCTTCAGATGTACTTCATATCACTTCTGTGCTTAATACAAGGAGTCCTTCTGGAACTTGAAACATATGAGCATCCAAAATATGTAGCTCCATTGTTTATGGATGTCCCCATCTCAGTCAACCACTCACTTTACGAATTTCTCTGCTTCCAACTCTCCCTAAACACTACTACTGCTTGAAAATAGTCTACCTTGTCACAGAAGTGGTTCCTCAAATTCCAGATTCCCCTGATTATGGATTTTTACCTACAACCAAATCATCTGCTATTTCCATTTTTTTCTGCTTCTTTCAGGAACTTGGTCCTGGGAAATCTTTCTAAGTGCTATATTTATTGTAAATCATAAAAAGGAGAAGATCAAGCCGCCACTGACTCTGATTTTTGACATTGAAGTTCAGTTTTTCATACAAAGTTGTTGTATCTTCTAAGGCATAAATTGGGTGCAGCAAGCAGCAATCCACTGTAAGATGAAAATGGTACATTTGGAATTGAGTCCAAGCAAGACTAGAGGGCATGAGCATACTGCACGGACAGTTTGCTAACCCATCACCCATGATACTTGCACTTGCACCCCTCTGTCAGCTTATCAACTCACCTTTATAGCCACATGAGTGATCCCATAAGACTAGTTGATGGAAGAGGAAAAACCTTTACTTGTTTTACATTTGTGTCAGTTCCATATGTGGATAAAAGCTGAAAATGAAGCTACTGTGTCACAACCACACTCAGCAGTGGCACTGAAAGAAAGTGGAAAAGGAAAAGATGATTGATGGATAGAGTTGTAGGTAATACACTTACTATCCACTTTGTGTGGAAATAGAAGTTGCCCAAGATAAGAATATTTATGGACTCATGGGAAATTGTCAAAGAGTTGATATATTGTCTAGAGGTCTAGAAGGACAATGACTAGAAGATTTGGGAACAAAAAATTCTGGGATAGAGGCAAGTAGACAATCTCTGGGAGTGAGCATCAAGTGTGAAGATTTTTGTATGACATGTTAGTATCCACTATAAAGCATCCACCACAAAACAGCAACTGAACATCCAAGTAGACAAAGTGCCAACCAAACCAAAGTTAACATTGGCCAGCCTTCATCATTAGTTCTCCCCACATATGGCATGATAAATTACCGAATGGACCCCTAAGTGGAGTGGCCCTGGTAAAGATAGAGGTTCCACATGGACCTAATTGCATGGACTCCTACTTTAAAAACCTGATATAGCTATTGCCCCCTCTAAATGTCCAACTTACCAGCAACAGAGACCATTGCTGAGCCCCTGATACGGTGCTTCTCCTTCAGAAGACCAACGGATCATTTGGTGGCTATTTGTTCTCACAGCAATAGACACCTATTCTGGGTGCAGGTCTGCCTCTCATGCCTGCAGAACCTTATGCAGCACCATAATCCAATTACATCATTTTTTTTTTTTTTTTTACTCAGAGTCATTGATGTTGTGTTTTCCACACAATATTATCCTCTGTGCCATCAAGAGCTCTGGTGGTATAGCATTTGTTAAAATGAATCCATAAGAAATCCAAAAGCCAGTGGTGCTGGGTGCTTTTTAAGCTACATTTTCAATTAGGTAGAGCCAGCATGCTGTGGTGAAAGCTGTGATGTGCCACCCAGATTCTCCTTAGCAAGAAAGCTCTTATTCCCTCAGCTGCTGGGACTGGGATTGCCTTACTGAAAAAGTCAGTCCTCTTTGGGGATTGCCTTATTTGAAAAAGTCCACCTTGCCCAAGATGTACCTCCTAAAAGTTGGCCAACACAGGGACATAAAGGTCTGGTTCCTTGCCCCAATTTGGAACTCCTGTAAAGGGTCAGCCAGCTTCAGAGCTCCCCTTGAGTTTGGCTGAATCCTTTGTTGTGACTACATCACAGCTCAATTTCTTTCTCTACTCAATCTGCTTCTTTCGTAGGTGTCAATACCAGGGGTATTCCCTAATAAAACTTCTGCATGGTTATCTTCATATCAGATTCTACTTCTTGGGGAACCTGTGGTGGCCTCCTTCCTTGGTGGCCAAAGGACAAAGATAGTCTGTTTTCTTGGCTGGACTTGTGCTCAGGGGTCCTGGGAGCCTTGGGCCTCCCTTCAGCTCTGGCAGATGTCCTGAAGTATGTCTGTGACTTTGGAGCCCAAGCCTTCAGCCCCCATCACAGGTCACTGCACCCTTTGCCCAGGTGAACTCTCCCACTAGCCCTCTCAGTGGTCATAGGAGACCCACTGGGTCCTCTCTTTGTCTAGGACAGCCCTACCACCATTTTATACTCCAAGGTGGTCACACTGTGTTGGCATAGAACACTTGGAGAGGGTCCCTTCTTCTAGGGTTGTAGGAGAGAAATAGGGCTTTCTTCAGACTCTCAAACCCAAATCCTTTCTCTCCTCCTTCAGAGTTTCAACACTGGGCAGGGGCAAGACCATACCCACCACTCAGAAATACTCACCTGCATCTACCTTTCCTATACCTCTCCAACCCTTTTCCTTATGCACTTATCCCTTCAAGTATAGAAAGTTAGTTTTCTATTATTTCTGCTGTCTTCTCAAGTCTAAGGTTAATAGTACAAATCTCTACAGTTAGAGCCAGTCTTCCAAAATTAGAGGATATTTAGGCTCTAGTTTCTAGAATTCTGAGAAAACTAACTTTCTTCCTTCCTTTCTTCTCTTCTCCTCCTGCTCTTGTCTTCCTCCATCTCCTTCTTCTAAAATCTCAACAAAGCCTGGCTCTTTCAATAAAAAAAAAAGAAACAACCTACTTTGTCTTCTATGACTTAAAAACCCCATTCAGTGGTTAAGTTGACTGACTTGAATCAGATTGTATCAAAATATTTCCCCAACTATAGATATATGTTGCTCTCTGTTCCCTGCAGAGAATCTACCCTCTGTCTGAAGCCCGCCCAACATTTGTGAAGCGTAATCAGCAATTAGGCCACAAGAAAAAATTTTACATATTCGATGGGGAATAAATCATTCAGTTCACAATCTTGGACTACAGTGTAGAGACACTTAGAAGAGAAACAAAACAAAACAAAACAAACCCCACATACTCCTACATAACTTTTGGATTAAAGAGGAATCAAAAGTGCAATTAGAGATTGTTTAGAAAGTAGTGATAACAAGGACATTACATAAGCAAGAAGGCCAAGGCTATGCACATAGAAACCACTAGGAGCTTTAACAGCTTTTATAATTAAACAAATAAAAAGAATAAAAATAAACCGTTCAACCAGAAGTTAAAAGGAAAGCCAAGGTGGGGCGCCTGGGTGCTCACTTGGTTGAGTGTCAGGCTTTGGCTCAGGTCATGATCTCATGGTTCATGGGTTCGAGCCCTGCATCAGATTCTGTGCTGATATCTAGCTTAGAGCCTGGAGCCTGTCTTCAGATTCTGTATTTGTCTCTCTCTCTGACCACCCCCCCACACTGTCTCACTCTTTTGCAAAAATAAATAAATCATTTAAAAAATTTCAAAAAAAGGAAAGCCAAGAAAATATAACTAAGAACAGCAAGAAGGAACTGATAAAGATTAAAACAGAGATGAGTGGTCAGAAAAGAGAAAATCAGTAAGTTTACTAAGTACAGTTGACACTTGGATAACATGGGAATTAGTGTAGGGCCACCAAACCCGGCACAGAGAAAATTCATGTACCACTTTTGACTTCCATGAAACTTCACCACTAAAAGTCTACTGTTGATCAGATGCCTTTGTGATAATGTAGTCAACTAACATGTATTTTGTGTGTTATATTTATTATATAATGTGTTCTTACAATCAAATTAGCTGGAACAAAGATGTTCAGGAAGGAAGAGAAAGGAAAATACATTCATGGTACTATACTGTAAAAAATCTACGTAAGAGTAGACTTGCACAGCTCAAACCCATGCTGTTCAAGGGTCAATTGTTGATCAAAGAGATGTTTCCTTAAAACATAAGAAAAAAAGAGAAACCATTCATAAAGCTAATCAAGAAAAAGAACAGGAAAAAACAAACACTATAGAATGAGGGAAGGAGTATAACCACAGATAAAGGAGACATTTACAGGTTTTATTACATAGATTATTATGTTGAACTTTGTACTAAAAGTTGTGAAATGTGGGTAAATGAATGATTTATAATAAAACACAAATGAACAAAATTTATTAAGGATGAAGAAAACATTAATATATTATGACCATAATAGAAGAATCTTAGACATTGTTGGTGGGGGAATAAATTGGTATAGCACTACTTTGGAAAGGTAACTAGGTGGAATCTACTAAATTAAAAAAGCATCTAATCTGTGACTTTGCAATATCCCTTATGGCAGTGTCCTAAAATAGTATTCTCCTATAGGCACAAGAACGTCTATAAGAACGTATACTGTAGCATTTTTTTAATTACAAAAAAAGAGAAACAACCTAAATATTCATCAGTCAGGGAATGACTAAATCACAATGTTACTTCTACACTAAGGAATATGAAGCAGCTAACTAAAAAAGAATGTGTTACTCTATAAGTACTGAAACAGAAAAATCTTTGACACATTAAGTAAAAATACACAGCAAAACAAAACTTGTGGGCTCAATTATATTATAGAATGATCCCATTAATATTTAAAAATAAAACTATGTATTTATATATCTATACATGTATTTGTAAATTAATGTCAAAAAGCTTTTTCTATAGATGATAACTTGAACAATGAGAATAGGGTCAATGGAGATAGTAACAGGGCCAAAGAATGGAACTTTTATCTTTTTCTGTATAGCTCTGTATTGTTTCACTTTTCACAAGGAAGATATGATCAAATATTACATAAGTAACTAAAGTAATAAAAGAATCATATACAAATATTTTGTAATAATTCATCTCATTGATAGCCAAAACAGAAAAACTAACTTCTGCTTATTCCTTTAAAAACTAGTAAATAGGGAAATGTTTTAAATGAATAAGATCAGTAATATCTTTCTGAAACTGATTATTACCATCATACTTAACAATGAAAGGCTAATGTACTACTTAACAAAGTCAGGAATAAGATTTGGGAGGCCAATAACATGATTATTATTCAACATTTTCAAAATTTTGGTCAACCCAATTCAATAGGAAAAAAGAACCCAGTAATCTTAGTTAAAAAGAGAGAGAAAAAAGTAAATGTCAGTGTCACTAAGAAGCAATATGAAAGTATTACTATATATAGGTGTGATAATATACATGGAAAATCCAAGAGACGCAAGAATATAAAATCATTTTTATTGTCCAAGTGCTTCCTGTCTACCAGGCTCCCTGTGAAGTGCTTTATCTATATTACATCATTTAATCCTTACAAGAACACTATGAGGCACATTTATTACTGCTTCCATTTTATGGATAGGGAAGTGAAATTCCAGAAGATAAAGTATGAGGTGAGTGGTAAGTGCTAGAGCTAGGATTCCAATCTGAACAAGCTGATTCTGGAGGCTGCTTGAGATTCTGAGCATTGACTCTGGCACCCTGCCACACACTGTTTAAATGCTGAAGATATTTTCCAGTAAAAATTCTGCTTATAAAGGGACGCCTGGGTGGATCTGTCAGTTAAGCATCCGATTCTTGGTTTCAGCTCAGGTCATGATCTCAAAGTTCATGAGTTTGAGTGCCACACTGGGCTCTCTGCTGAAAGCAGGGAGACTGCTTGAGATTCCCTCTCTCTCTCCTTCTTTCTGCCCCTCCCCGACTTGTTCTCTCTCTCTCTCTCTCTCTCTCTCAAAATAAATAAATAAACTTTGAAAAAGAGCTCTGCTTATATAATAAATTTAAAATGATCATTTTTTATGTAATATCAGTGGTTTTTACGTATAGTATCAATAACCAATTTGGAAATATTAGGGAAAAATCCATTCTATTAGCCATGGCAACTAGAATTATGTATTACCAAGTAACACACTTAAAAGGTTCCCACAGTTGGAAAACTTTACAACTTCATTGAGATATAAAGAGAAGACATGAATAAATGGAGAGACATACTCATTTATAGCTTAGAAGTCAATATTGAAAAGATGCTGTTTACTCCCAAACCAATCCATAAATATAATGTAAATTCAGATTATTAACATCTAAAAATAATGTAAAACAAACATTAATATTTTTTGTCACAACTTGACCAAATTATTCTTTTTAAAAAATGTTTAATTTCAAAAACTCCTTATATTAAAAAAATCAGAAGTCTATCATATGAATGTTTCCTTCAGAAGTAGAGACTATTTATAGTTGGAACATACACAAGCACGCACATGATGTACACACGTACACAGGCACGTGCACAGATACACACAGATAGGGCTGCGTTCCTTTAGCATAACAAGGTCAGATGGTGTAAGGGACAGTTTAGTAAGGGGTCATATTATCCAATTTTCAGGAGTTTTGTGAGCTGGTTGAAAAGCATAGTCATTATTAAATATAAAATTGTACAAACCTATAATTAAATTATTTAAAAAACAAAAGTAATGCATACTTAAATATACTCATCACTTCCTGATTATTTTACTACATTTTGTTACGATGTAAGCTTTTTTGTTATTGAGAGAGAGGGGGAGAGAGTGGGTGCAAGTGAGTAAGGGGAAGAGAAAGAGAGAGAATCTCATGAGGGGCATAGAGAGAGAGAGAGAGAGAGAGAGAGGATGTGGGGCTCACCAAGGGCTAGCGCTCATTCCCTGTGAGACTGGAACTCATGGACGGTGAGATCATGACCTGAGCTGAAATCAGATGATTAATCCATTGAGCCACCCAGGTGCCCTCATATATAAGCTCCTGATCTCTTGTAGCCAGCTGATGGACACAATATATAATGGTTTGCTGCTGCGTGTCTCTCCCCTACTCTGCGATCAGGGACAGCAAGTTGGTAAATTGAAACTGACCGTGGTGAGAATATTTATCCATGGAATTTGGCAAATACTAACAAATCAGGGTCTTTTCTTCTTTTCAGATTTCTGGTTGTTAAACATTTTACAGCATACCACTGAGTTAAAATTATGTTAGGCAAGAGCGTTATGTATTTCATCTGTAGGCCCAGTGAGGGCTTTTTGTTTCAAAGATGTGTATTATATATGAATTTTTTTAACCAAAAGAAGAAAAAAGCAAGTTACAACTCCATACCTAGAAGAAGAAATAAATGGAGATGAGAAATACAGCTGATCTCATAATCAATACGAGGTGAGGTAAAAAAGGGTTTCCCCTTGGCAAAGTACTTAAAAGAATTATCAAAGGTTAGCATGTTATGAATCTTTCTTTTATAAATAGACAAGGTTTTGAATCTGCTGACCTTTTCCATAACGAAAGTGGTGTCAAGAAAATGTACCTAAAAGATATTTGGGAAAAAATAAATATACTTGTCTCTTGGAGGCAAAGGTTATGTTGTAAGAAAATGTGAGAGAGTAATAGCTTTTGAAAATAAACTCCTGCCTTGAGTTTATACTGAAAATGGAGACTGGAAACTTTTCCAGAGTTATGTGATTTTAAGGCTGAAAATTGTCTAAGTGGACATCTGTAAGAGCTCCTTTATCAACTTACTATAAAAACTTGAGGGCACTGAGTGGTGAATTGTTAGGCATCTGACTTTTGATTTTAGCTCAGGTCATGATCCCATGGTTTGTGAGTTCAAGCCCCATTTGGGCTCTGTGCTGACAGTGGAAAGCCTAGTTGGGATTCTCTTTCTCTCTCTCTTTACCCCTCCCCGACTTGTGCTCGTTCTCTCTCTCTAAATAAATAAAATTAAACAAATAAAAACCTGGAAACAGGATATTCTAACATTACATACAAATCTTGTTAAATAAATGAATTTGTGGGACTCCTGGGTGGCTCAGTTGGTTGAGTGTCCAGCTTTGGCTCAGGTCATGATCTCATGGTTGGTGAGTTTGAACTCCATGTCAGGCTCTGAGCTGTCAGAACCTGTTTCAGATTCTGTGTCTCCCTTTTGTCTCTACCCCTCCCCCACTCACAATCTGTTTTTATCTCAAAAATAAATAAACATAAAAAAAATTTTTTTTAGGTAAACGAATTTGTTAACAGGATGAAAATGTAAAACCTTCAATTATTTTGCAAGAACAACGGATTGGCTTCAGAAAAAATGGAAACTGTCAGGTAAATTTCAACAAATATCTTTGTTTGCCTACTTGGTGGATAAGACAGGAAGATGAATATCACTATTTTTTAGGGCATTGTCCCTACAGCACTTCTTGCATTTGGTATCTATGCATGTTGGTGAAGCTCCTTTTCAGTTATTTCAAAATCAAGTAGTTGAATAATATGAATTTAGGACTAGAAATTTGAATAGCTACATTACACAGTGTTAAACTGAGATTATTTAAAAAAGGAAGCAAGTTTTATCTTTGCACAAACACATTTTTTTAGAGAGCACAGTAATGCTTGTACCCTAATCATTAAAATGAAAATGTTTTTTATTTATTTTTGAGAGACAGAGAGAGACAGCTCGATCAGGGGAGGGTCAGAGAGAGAGGGAGGTACAGAATCTGAAGAAGGTTCCAGGCTCTGAGCTAACTGTAAGCACAGAGCCTGAAGCGGGGCTCGAACCCACAAACCGTGAGATCACGACCTGAGCCAAAGTCGGATGCTCAACAGACTGAGCCACCCAGGCGCCCCTGAAAATGTTTTTAAAAGGTAGTTTGGTAGGTATTTATTTATACTTTCCTTTAAAAATTCCAGAGGGTGGTGCTCAGACCAGTAGCATCATCCCCTGGGCTCTCTGGCCCTGGACCCTGGTCCCCCTTTGAGTTACATGGAGGAATCACCTACATTCATGAGTAGGGTCCAGGGATGACAAAGCTATTTTTGTCCTAGGTGGGCAGGTGGGGGGTTGGGAGTAGTCGGCTCTACATGTCAAAGATTTTGAAGACTAGATTAACTCTTGACAGTTTGGATTAAGTTTATGTTAAAACAGACCCTTTGGGAGTAAATGGAGACCCTCCTTGTGGTAAATCCCAACTCCACTTTTATAATAGCAGCAAATGGTAAATGTGTTTAATACCTTTAACTAATATAACATGTACTATGTATCAGGCATTGTCTTAAGTTTTCCCATTGAAGTAACTCAGTTAATTCTCCTCCACAATCCTACAGTTAGGTCTGCTGTTTTCCTCAGTTTGCAGATGAGGATGCTGAGGAACAGAGAGGTTATTGGTTCAAGGCCACACCGTGACTGACGAGCAAGGTCAGGATTTGAACCTAGTCAATTTGGCTCTGGACCTCATGCTCTTAATCATTACGCTACATTGTTTGGGTTTACAATTGTTTAAATAAATACCCATTTGTTAGGGATGCATACTCAAAAATATTTTTAGTTTTAATTTATTTATTTTTGAAAGAGGAAAGAGACAGAGAACAAGTGGGGGCTGCGGAAAGAGAGAGACCGAGAGAGGATATCCCAAAAAGGCTCCACACTGTCAGTGCAGAGTCTGATGCAGGGCTTGAATCCACAAACCACAAGATCATGATCCAAGCTGAGGTTGGACACTTAACCGATCAAAGCCACTCCGATGCCCCCATACTCAAATATTTTAATTGATGGGCAAATGGCGGAAGAAGTTTGGAGACCTCTAGCCTAAGGGTTTTAAGCTCAAAGGCTAGCATGACATAAAAAGCTTTCCTAATTTGGCCCCAGGCAATCCCTCTGACCTACCTCTTGCTCTTCTCCCTTGTAACCCGTGGTCTGAATTCCACCACCATGAACTAGATCCTGAAGCTCCCTGGAGTCCTAATGCCTCTTCCCTTCCTTACTCCTATTTGGTCTTTGGAACTCAGCTCAGGCACTGCTTTTCCTTTCTTAGCTATCTACTCTTTGACCCACAAGGTCAGCCCTGGTATCTCTTGTACGCTCCCAGCATTTTCTGCATACTTCCCCCATGATTCTTGTCCTGCTTGTTTGGAATCATCTATTCACTTGTTTGTCTACTGCCTCTGAAGGCAGAGCCCTAGCTTGTTGACTTTGGTATGTCCAGCACCTAGTGCAGAGCCCGGCACACAGTAGGTGCTCTTTGCGTGAATGATTGATGAACGAGAGAGAGCAACCACTGCCCTAGGAGTTGCTCTATGGCCTGTTATTTGTGTAACGGCCACCAGAGGGGGGCAGACGAACAGGGTCCAGAGAAGAGCACCCCTCTAGAGGAATTCGGGCTGGGAATGTAAAGAATTATTCCGGGGCTGGAAGGAAAGTTCAGTGGTCACATAGGCATTCCTCCGTTTTCAGCAAGAATAAACAAACCCTTCCAGATAAGCGCAGTGATAGAGCTTGTGTTTGATGTTAATGTTTTGGAAACTAGACAGTCTTTGAACTAGAAAACTTGGATTCTGGTTCCAGCTCTAATATTTATTTAGCTTGTTGGATCTCAGACAAGACCCTTGGATTTTTGGAGCTTTGATTTTGGAGTCTGAAAGGTGGGAATTGTACTCATTTTGCCTGCCACTCAGGGCTGTTTGGATATCCACAGGTAATAAGGCACATGAACACTCTAAAAACGACAAGGCAGCATGCAAGGTCCAACTACTCTTTTCCAAAATTAGTTTTTTGAAATGTGGGTTGAAAGCCACCCTGCTTGGTCAATCAGCCCAGATTTGCCTGCGGGGCACAGACATGTTGAGATTTCAAGCTGTGGACTGTTTAGCTCTTCTCATTAACTTGACTCCCACTTGACCATCTTGGCCATATAGCCAGCGGTCAGCTAGCCCATCTGCATCTAGCACCATCCATCCCCAGATAATTCACACATCTCACCATACCTGTACATTTAAAAACATTTATTTTAAGAGAGAGAGAGGGTGAGCGGGAGTAGGGGCAGAGAGAGGGAGGAGAGAATCCTAAGCAGGTGCTCGATGTTAAGAACCTTGAGATCATGACCTGAGCAGAAATCAAGAGTCAGATGCTTAACCGACTGAGCCATCCAGGCACCCCCATACTTGTACACCTTTTAAAAAAGTTTTTGCAAATGTGCATAGATGCTGTTGCAATAAATAAAACACAAATTCACATAAAAACTTTTCTGAGTTTCTAGTCATGTTTATCACACTGAATTTTTTTAATCAACAATTTTTAAAATTTGTTTACTCTGAGAGAGAGAGAACAAGGAAGGGACAGAGAGAGAGAGAGCGAGAGAGAGAGAGAAAGAATCCCAAGAAGACTGCACAGGCAGCCCAGAGCCTGATGAGGGGCTTGAATTCAGGAACTGTGAGATCATGATTTAAGCCAAAACCAAGAGTCAGATGCTTATAAGACTGAGCCAACCAGGAGCCCTTAATCCACAAATACATTTAAATACATTTAGGAGAGAGTTGTATCGTGTGCATACTGAATCTATGCAATTAGATAATATGAGATTAGCAAACAAACTTGCAAACAGCAAAACAAAAATTAAACCCATAACAATTTAATAACCTTAGAGATTTGGCTAGTATTCCTCACAATGAAGAGGTGCCTGGGCTGGGCATGATTTGTAGATATGACTACTTCCCCTCAGTGCGTCTCTGATCTTGACAAATGCCTATCAGAATAAGTGTATCTCTGTGTTTGTGAGTAATCTAAAGGATTTTAAAGGGGCATTTTTACAGTTTCACCCTATATTTCATCTTTAGGATTTAACTCACCTTGGAAGATGTGTCACGTGGAGGTCTGTGAAATTTTTTGGCACAAAATGGGTAGAATGTATGGAAACCACTGATCTAGCCCAGAAAAACCTTAGACCCTCCCAGTGTGTCCCTAGAGATTAGGGCGGAGCTCAGGCCTCTCACTTAAAGACCAACGTCCTTTCCACTCACCCCTGCACGTCAGTAAAACTTGCATTCTGAAGGACACCCTGCACCCAGGCCATGGGGAGTCTGGGAGCTCCTAAACTGTGCACATATTCAGGGATACTCTCTCAGTTCAGGCACTAAACCCCATACACCCTTTACCCACAACCGTTTGTTCTTCAGGGTCCCACCTTCCTGTGTGAGTAGTGCCCCCTGGAATTGTCTGGCATGGCAGCCTTCCTGCTCATGACCCCCATTCTCTTTCTTGTGTAGCCCTCACATTGGAGTCAGGATGTGGGCTGAAGAGATTCTCAAGCCAGGTTTGAGCCTTAATCTGGGCAATCAGAGGCATGTGGGGAAAATCTTAGAGGCTGAGCAGCCTTCAGAAGGCCACCAGGATCTGATTTCTTGCCTCCCTTCCTTCCTCAGAAACGTTAAGGCCAGATGCATCCTATGAGCCAGCAGAACCTCACCCTCTGACCCAGCTTTTGAGCCTCCTTTTCCTCTTGGGTGAGGCCAGGCTTCCTTGACACTTCTGGTCCCTATTCCTTGAAGAGCAGAGGAGAAACATGGGGGAAGGAGATTAGTCACCTGACTTGGGGCACAGAGTGCAGCGGGAGCAGGTGACAGCAGCTGGCAGGCCTAGGATTGTGAGCAGCAGGCCTGTGTGGGCATCTGGACCTCTTGCTCCTTCACCCACTCACCCTCTAAACTGAGCTCTGCTCATAGTGCCACCTGGAGCCGCTTTCCTTCTCTCCAGCTGGTGAAAAGACCTCTTCAATGAGGGGGAAATTCAATACTGAGCTTCTGGAACAACAGATTCTCCAGATTCAAAGGAGGCTATGGGAATTAGGATTATCTAGGCTCCAAAGGCTTACTGACCATCTCGAAGGCCCGCAGAAGGTGATATCAAAGAGGGTAGAAGGTTCCTCTGGGTTCCCATGGCTGGGTGGCCTGACCTACTGCAGACAGAATTTTGTTAGATCCCAAGGAACACTTGCCAACTCAGAGTTCATTGACACCAGGCTAGACTGTGAAAGAAGACAGTGGAATCTGCTTTGGAGGTCTTTAAAAATAGGAGGACTTCTCTATACTCTGGAATGGTCTTGAATAACAGCCTGTGAAAAAAACTGAAAACATAACAACCGCAAAGTTATTTACACCAAACCCTTGATTTTAAGCTGTTTTAGATTTGTTACAAATCCCCATGTTCTTCAATTGCTCGCACAATATTAAACACATACTGAAGATGCTTTGCAACAAACCTGGACACTTAGAGCTCCAGTGTGGAGGATGGGAATCAATATTTGGCAGGGAATGTCTGAGAGATAACTTGTATGGAAAATTACATCCACCTTAGAAATGGAGGTTCAAAATTCACCTCTCAAGGACTGACAGGATTTTCCCCATTAAGTAACCTCCCGCCTCCATTAATCATATATGGGAGTTTGTAATTTCTGCATGCTTTTCCAGTCTCTCTCCTCACTTCCTGACCTTCTTCCTCATCCAGTTCCCAAGGCTTCCAGAAGACTCTTGATGGGTCCTTAATCCCTTATTATTGCTTTCACTGGGAAACATGGAGGCAAGAGAGTGGGATGAGAGAGGCAGCCTGGGAAGGCAGTCAAGGGAACCTTGATCCTGAGACCTACGTTGCTGCACACCCGGAGTCATACCCTGAGACCCTTGTCCTCTATACTAAGACGTGGGATCTGATGAGGACACGTGTACTGGATGGAAAATGGGATGTACTTGAGATTGGTACGGATGAGGCCATGTCAGTCAAGGCTTGGGAACACCAAGAAGTGTGAGAGCCATTTAAAGAGGTTCAGCAACACTTGGCATACTACCTTTCATAGCATCCCCTTCCCCCAAAGATATTAAAAGGCACTCTGATCCTTCCACCCCCAGGAAGAACAAGAATGTAGCTCAGTGAAGAAGACATTGTTTAATGTTTGGCATGCATTTTTCTTAATCAAATTTGTTCTGTTTGAGAAACAATATCACTTTTTTTCAGGTGTCAGGTATTTTTGAGGGCATTCAAAAGCTTTTGACCTTATAAGGTCTGCCTATAAGGTCCAGAGGCTAAAATACTCAGACATTAAATGCTTGCTTAGAGGATGAGACTCAGAAAGATATGCATATAGCTTAGGCATACCATCTGCAAACCCAAATGTGTTTATAGGTGTTACCTTGATATGTACGTATGTGGTGTGGGGAGGGGCTGATGGTGAGCTGTTGAGAAAAGGAAGATCCTCAAAAGTTTCCAATGAGCAGAAATTACTTCACTCATCTTGATTGTCCTTGAGTGTGAATGGAAAGTATCCAATATTCTTAATTAAAAGGAAGCAAAATGTCCTTAGCTTTGCTTTTACTCAGGAAATAATTTCTGTTCTATTTTTAGGAACTTAAATATTCATCAATACAGATGGGTTCTACGGCTATGTCTACCTTGCTGTAGGCATAATAGGTTCCTCTCCCATGAAGGGTTTCAGGACCCTTGTTCTGTGGTGTGAGGCTCTTTCAGTTTGTGAGGAATAAAGGAAATGCTCGACTGAATAAACATTTATTGAGCACCAACTGTGTCAGATCGTGCGCTAGGCTCTGGGGACTCTAGCAGTGAATATGACAGAAAAGGTTCTTGCCTGGAGCTTCTACTCAAGTGAGGGTTGACATAGTACAAAAATACAAGTGCTATGAAGAAAAGAGTCTGGGGATACAATAGAGAGGGAGAAGGGTGTGAGGCCACTTCTGACTGCATGGACCAGGAAGACTTCTTTGAAGCTGTGGCATGGTAGCTGAGACTTGAGAGCTTGCTCTAGGGGAGCCGCTGGGAGAAGGGCTGGGGCAGAATCTTTCAGGCATAGGGATGAGGTGGTGCAAAGCTCATTTGCACGTGACAAGTCTGACACATTTAAAGAATATGAAGTCCAGAGGGGCTGGAGTCTAGGGAGTGAAGGTGAGGGCTGGGCGATGAGGTCAGACTTAAAGTAAACTAATGTGGTTGCTCTTCAACCCAACTGTTGCTCTGTGTCCCAAGCATCTTGTTCCCTGGAACTGAGAGTCCACTTCTTTCTGCCCCACTTGACTCTGTCAGAACCTCAAGACTCAGCTGCTTTTTGCCACTACTTCTCTCTCATTTCATCTTTTCAGCTTTCTGCTTCACCAACCATCTCCCAATTCATTTTGCATTACAATTTTAGAAGGGTGAGGAACAAGCATCCTTGTGATTGTTTATGCAGTACTAATAAGAAGTGATCCTATTGGACAGAGTTTCAGCTAGGCCTTCTCATTGGCTGCTGGTCTCCCCTGGGTCTAGGTTCTCCACTCTGGGCTCCTGAGTCCATCGGTTGTGACCCAGAGCTTGGCAACTCGTTTTGAAGGAAATTACAAGGACTACTTTCCTCAGGTTCAGGTTGTGTCTAGAGCCAGAATTACAAAGACTGAATTAAAGAGCATTTTTACAGGAGGGATATTTATAACCACCTCCCAGACAACAAGCCTGTGAGGGTGCTTCTTCTTTCTAAAGGGTTTAGTGCATCGCTGATCCTTCCCTAGGGACCACTGAGTCTGACCATTACCATCCAAGTCAAAGCACTTCCAAGTTAGCTGTCCACATAGCCTCTTTGAACTCATTCTCCCTCTTCCAGCTGGAGATGGCACAGCTCTACCTCCCATCTCACATGCTTTCATGAAATATTCCTTTGCCATTTCTCCAAAAAGAGGTAGTCTATTTCCCCTTCCCTTGAATCTGGGCTAGCTGTGTGACTGGCTTTAACCAACAGAACATAGAGGTACTCTGTGTAAGAGAATAGCCACTTCTATCTTCATTCGCCTGTTGGAATATCCTTTCTTGGAGCCCACCTGCCTCAGGGTGAGGAAGTCCAGTGAGCCATGTGAAGGGCCCAAGTGGAGGAGAACTGAGGTCTCCAGCATGCAGCCCCAGCTGAACTCCTGGCTGACAGCTGGCACCGACCTGTAGTCACGTGAGTGAAGCCTTTGAGGACCTTCCATCCATCCCAATACCCCAGGCAACACCAGTGAGACCTGTAAACACCTGGCCAAGCCACAGGATTGTGGGAGATGATAAAATGTTTTGCTCTAAGTCCGTAAGACCTAGGGTGGCTTTGTACAGTAATAGTTAGCCAAAACTCTCCCTAAATTTCCGCCACATTCTGAACTCTGGTCTAAGGAAGTTGTGAGGGCACAGCAAATTGCATTACACTTGGCCTTATCGAGCTTCAGAATCAGGTATGGGTAGCTAGGCCTGAGAAAATGAAAGCAAAATATTAATTTTACTTGTTTATTTCTTTTTGGAGAATTATTGGAGAATTCTTTTATATTCTAGTGACAGACAGGTCAGGCCACTCTTGCTTGGGACTTTGCCCTGGTGGTGGTGACAATTTAGGGAGAGACTGCAGGTACAACCAGGAAAGAAGGAAGATGGCAGGAGAGGGTTGAGTGTGATGGGAATTACTGAGTCTGACCTTTTGATCCAAAAGTTCAGAATTTGATACTGCCATCTTTTTTGGAATCAGAGAAGTTTACATGGATATTGTTTTATTTTTTCAGATGCTAATTCTTCAAATGGTAAAACGAGAAGTTTCTTGTTCTCTTTCCTCTTCTCTTATGCTTTCGTTCTCTCTTTCTCTCTCTCTCTCTCTCTCTGTCTCTCTCTCTCTCTCTCTCTCTCTCTCTTTTTTTAAAAAAGGAAACCACAAAGATATCTAACCTATTACTGAGCTCTGGCCTGAAATTCAGATATTTTGTCTTAACCCAAAGTCAATATTTTGGAAAAAGTTTTGACTAAGTCATTCATGCACTCCTGGGTTTCAAGCATGAAAAATCCCCACAGTTTTCCACTTAAAAAAAAAAAAGTCTGAAAACTATGTACTGAAAAGCTATCAAACGCTGTAGGCTGTAAACTTCAAACTTGGCAGGATGAAATGACCACCAAACAAGGAAATTCAAGTCAAGTGCAAAAATGTAGCCAAAGCTTGTGTGTTAAAGGGACACAGACCAAAGCATGTGCAGAGCATCGTGGAGGTGAAACTCTACAATTGACCTGCCACTGAGCACGGGCTCTCAACAGGGCCATTTGATCTTGCTTGGTAATTGCAGTGGTTTCAGAACTGGTCTCTTTGATTTACATCTGTATCTTTTTAAATCACAAATCTGATCAGGTCAGTTTCCTGTTTACAGACTTTCAGTGACTCCCCACTGCCCCCAGGATAAATCAACACTTCTCAAGATGCCTTAAGAGAGGGCAGGCCTGGGCCAGCTTCCCTCTGTGGCTACAGCTCTGGCCACACCCGAATGCACACCCTTTTCCTCAGTCATGCGACCTCCGTGGGGTTCCAAGAATATTCGCTGGTGTCCAACACGAGTCCTTGTACATGCCGTTCCTTCTGCTGGAACGGCACCCCATCCCCAACTCATTTGCCCACCAAGAATGAACTCAGATGTCACCTCTTCCAGGAAAGACTGGGGATGTCTCTTATGGTTTCCTGAAGCATTTGGGAGTTTTTTATGCAGTGTAATAATCATTAGTTTACATATTTATATCCCCCATTAAACTGTGAACTTCCTAAGGGCAGTTACCATGTTATATTTGACTTCTTAATCCTTAAAACCTCCATAATGCCCAACTTATGATAGATGCTCAATGAATCATTGTGAATAAAAATAAACAAATAGCCTTAAACCCCACGTACATTTTTGCATCATGGGAAAGAGCCAGAGAACTGTAGGGGAGCAAGACTTTGAGAATGAAGCCTACAGAACTGAGACTCGGAGATCTGAAGAAAATTGTATGCCCGTGTCACGACTTTTCCTAGACTTAATCATTCCCTATAAAATCGCTTCCACACCCCCTGCAACTCAACATGGCGATATTCTTGCTTTCAGAAGTATTGCCATGAGGACCCTGTCACAGAGGTTTGGAATTTACTCATTTAATTAGCAAAGATAATTTAAATTCCAGCTGTGCCAGGCCTTGCGCAAATTTAAACGTGAAGACAACATGACTTGTTTTCGTCCAAAAGTTTGTAGCGTGGTGGAGACCTGGCAAAGGGGTTTGGTTTTGGTTTGATGCTGTTGTTGTTGCGACTTCTGCAGTAAAAGGTTCTTTCAGGGGAAGCCTGTCCCAATTCCAGGGAGGTCAGCTGACCAATGTTAATTCTGCTCCAAAAAAAAGTGTTTATTTTTTTTCCAGAATAAATAAATGAAGAAAGCTCACTCAAGAGACTAAATATGGATGATACTCCCTATCATGAGAACACAACTTTTTTTTTCTTTTTTTTAAAACTTTTTTTTTTAAACAAATGACAAATTAACAAGTAAATAAGAAGATACAGAATGCAGACATGTAGACGCAAGGAAATTCAAGCTGTGTGTCTCTGACATACCTGAGTCACAAAGATGGAACAGACTTTTCTCCCTGGAGGCACAATCTGTCCCTAGAATTCTTGAGAATCATGGTCCATAATTTATATGTCGGAGATGAAATGTCCTTCGGTGAGATGCTTAGAAAAGAAGTGGAAGATGGTGAGACTCTAGAATGGGCCCTCTGTTTCCTAGGTCAAGCTTCAAGTTTCATGTTTGAAGGCGTGCAGTTGATGCTGGGAAGGATACCGATATGTAGATGACATCAACCAATGGACCTATGCCTGTGGATCACAGGAATTTACCCATGGATACCATGGGGCAGAATTTGACCTAGAGGCATTGGGAGAAGAACAGAGAAACAAGCCTAAAATTCTCTGAACTCTGTCCATTTAGACAACTGTCCAAATTGGAAATATCCACTCCCTTCTGCTTTTCCTTCTGAAAGTTAAACTTCTGAGATCTAGAAATGTACTTAAAGGAGAACCTAAAGATAATTGTTTGCTTTTTAATAATAATAACATTGTTAAGTATTATAAATTATTGGCTCCAGTTCATCCCCCTTTCTTTGTCTACACCATCTGCCATCTATATTTGCCATGTATATTTGTACATCCCTGACCTTGACTTGTATTTAGGCTCATGGAATGTGGATAGACATGATGGTATGTCAGATTAGAGGCTAGGTCTAAAGGGGCAGTGCTGGATTCTGTTTCTCTTGTACCTCTTCCATTTCCATGAGAAGAGCTTGTACTCAGTAGTTGCTGCCTCCTAGCAACAGTGAAAACACATGGAACAGACATAAGCCCCAATTCAATGAAGACTGAAGCCTGGCTGAATCTTCAGTTGATGCAGAGCCACCCAGCTGATCCCTGCCTAGATCAGCAGACCTACCAATACACAAAGCCTCATATATACAAGCAAGAATAATAATTGTTTAAAACATTATTTGGGTTAATTTGTTATGCAGCAATAACTGACAAAAAGAAATAACAATAGTAGCTCAACTTACCCATAATTTGCCCAAGGTCACACAGGCAGTACCCAGTGAAGATGGAATTCAAATTCTGCACTCCTAATCACCTCCTTATATATAACCTTGGGAAATGAACCTTGTTAGTACTCTGGTGAATTCTTCCCAGGCAAAGATTTTGCCCTGGAATGGAGAAAAGATGAGAAAATACATAGGTTTCTTTTTCAGATGGTTTGCAGGGAAGAGGAGAGCTATAATCATACCAGGATCGTGCATTCATGGACCTCAGTCAGACTCCTCAGTTCTCAGAGAGAAGGTCAAATATATTTTTTAAAAAATAGAAAAGTAAACAAAAACAGGATTCAGGATTAAAGGATGGCAGGCCATAAAAAAATAAGGATGAATGAAAGACTGCCTACCTTTACTGCTGTTGTATTAGGATTTGCCTCTCAGTTATTAGTTTCATGATCCTCCCCAGGACTCAGTTTTCTCATCTGTAAAATAAGATAATAAAAGCAACTACTTCCTAGGGCTGTTGAAAGGATTAAATGAGTCTATGTAATGAATATACACAAATGCCTAGAAGAGTGTCTGGTACACTGTAAGACCCTGAGATGATCTTGTATTGTGTTAACCTAGCTACCAGAACCACATCTCCCAGAATTCCTTTCCTTATATGGCTTGGCCTAGAATTGCCATAGGAAAAATTTGCATGAGATTTGGCAGCTGGAAGTGAAGCCACAGTCACCATGCTCTGAAGGTTAGTGTAGGGTGCAAGGTGCTGCCGTGGCTCATCATTGATCTGCAGGCTGACTCAGCTGATGCAGGGCAGTAGCCCACGTGCACCTCCCCTACTCCCTCTGGAGCTCCTCATGAAGCTTCTCTGAGTCCTGGCTGGGTATGTGTGCAGCTCCGGGAGGAAGGGTCCCAGCTTCCATGTAGTTGATGTTGAGATGATGGGAGACAGATATGGGTTTCTGTTGGTCCTCATGGATTTCAGATTGTCCTTGCAGATTACTGTTTGTTCCCATAGGTTATAGTTATCCTTGCCCCTGCGCTCCTCCACTTCCTGTCCCACCTTCCTTCCAAACTATCAGGCCTGCCAATCTACAGTGACTTCAGGATTGATGCCCACCAAAAGCAGATGTAAAAGCTCTGCACAGATATTTCCACCAACTCCCACCTTTACTCAAGGTCTAATCCCTATACCAAATCTGTGTTTTTCTGTATTCCTCATGAAGCTTCTGGTTTTCCTGATTGAACCTTGGCTGATACACCTCCAACCCCCAATTAACTTATTAGTTGGGAGGGAAGACCTTGGCATCACTGGAAAGTCATGGTTCTTTTAAAAATGTTTTGCATTTACCATAACTCTAGGCATTTTGGCTCTCAACCACACCTCCCTTTCACCCATCACCTTCCCAGAACTTCTCTGTGGGAGGACTTTGGGCAACAGTGAATGGGTATTGGCTGCTGAAGTCCTCACAGAAAAAACATTCAACTCCTGGCTTCAGAGCATTGATGGGTGGAGTTAACCACAGATTTGTCATTGGATTTCAAAATCAAAGCAGTAGTATTTCCCTAAAAATAAAAAAAAAAAAAGAATTCTATCCACCTCAGTATTGCTATTTTCACAATTTCCCAGAATGAGTTGAACAGAGTAATACAAATGCTATGAAGATAGGTCCAAATGAAATACAGAATTCATAATAAGAGGATGTTGTTACTCAGAAACAAGCCAGCCCAATATGCTTTGGGATAGCACTGCAGCAATGAAAACAAGCTCAGTGTTCCTGTCAGATAAACAATTGTACTCATGGCCTTGGGAGTTTAGGAAGTGACTCATCTTGAGGAATGGGCACCGAGTAAAGACAACCATTTACCTCAGCTGTTTGGAGGCTGACACAAACATTCTTTTCTCTTGTGACTTTGCCACTGGGAGATGCTGTTCCAGCCGTAGCTACTGACATCTCTGCTTCTACCACATATACCATTTACCTCTTCTGCCCCATGGTCCTTTGTTCTCTGTCTTCAACCTTTCCCCGTCCTTAAGAGAAGCCATTCTCTTAAAGCCAGTGGATTTCCCGGTAGATGGAAAGCAAATAATTCAGAAGACTCTCCTTGCATGAAGGGCCCATTGTTAAAGACTTTTGATCTGAGATGTATTGGCTGAGCCTGGTGAACAACAACCAATAGAGTAGGGTCCAGTTCCAAACCCAGTCGGCCAGCAAAAGAAGAAAGGAGCCACATGGGAGTTCAGAAACTCTGGCTGGAGGCAGATACAAGGTCAAAGTCAATGGGGTGGGGCGGTTCCTGAACACAGGAAGTGATAACTGGGTCAGGGTCACATCAAGGCCAGGGATGGAGGCCTTAGGGGAGAGTTCTGGCAGGAGAGATTGAAGAGCCCCTGATTCTGAACCTTAGGCTGCAGCTGGGGCAGGCCAGATGGCGCATCACTAGCAGAGCTCTGCTGATTGAACTGTTGTCCTTCTTGCCTTCATCTGAGTGTGTTTCATGACCAGGTCCAGGAAGTACTACTGCTATAGCCATAGAAGGAGGACCACTCAGGTAGCGGTCGAATGTGCAGGAGGCATGCCATCCAGAGAATCACATGTCCTTTTACATTAGGGCACATGAACAACAATGTTCATAAAGGCATTATCCATAATCGTTTCCAAACTGAAATATCCAAACTGCCCCACTACAGAATGGATCAAGAAATGGTGGTATGTTTATAAGCAAACTGTGATTTATACAGTGGAATACTGTAGTCATTTCTTGGGGCTACCATAACAAGATATCACAAACTGGGTTGCTTAAAATCACAGAAATTTATTTTTTCACAATTAGGGAGGCTAGGAGTCCCAGGTCAAGATGTCTGCAGACCTGGCTCCTTATGAAGGCTCTGAGGGAGAATTTGTTCTATGTCTCTCCCATTGTGGTTGCCAGCAACCCTTGGCATTCCTTGGCATGTAGCTGCATGGTTCCAATCTCTGCCTCTGTTTTCACATTGTGTTTTCCTCTCTGTTTCACTCTGTGTCTTCAAAATGGGCTTCTCATAAAGATACCGACCATTGGATTCAGGGTCCTCTCTAATCCACTATTACCTCATCTTAACTGATTACATCTACAGAAAAAACCCCTATTTCCAAAAAAGTCCACATTCTGAGGTTCTGTGTGGACATGAATTTTTGGGAGACCGTATTCAACCCAATACAAGTACTACACGACAATATACATGGGTGGGCTATGGCTACATGCAACAATATGGATGAGATTCTTAAATAGTATTTAGTGAAAGAAGCTACCCACAAAGGAGAATGTACTGTGATGTTATATTGTTGGGTTCAACATTAGGAAAAATTGACTATAGTGTGTAGGGGTGTATGCTTCAGTGATGATACTATTAGGAAAGGCAAGTAAATGATTCCCATAAAAGTGAGGTCCGGTTACCTTTAAGAAGGAGGCAGCCATGAGAGGGGGTTTCTGGCATGTTGGAATGTTTTACTTCATGAGATAGCTGCTGATTCAAGAGTGTTCATTTTAAATCTTTCATTAAGCCATTTTATTTTCTGTATGCATGTTATTTTTCACAATAAAAGACGGGGTGGTTAGATGTGGTATATATTCACGATGGAGTACTCCATGGCAATGAGAGGGAATGACATATGGCCCTTTGTAGGAAAGTGGATGGACCTTGAGGGTGTCATGCTGAGTGAAGTAAGCCAGGCAGAGAAGGACAGAAACCATATGTTTGCACTCATAGGTCTAGCAGGAAAACAAGAGAGACCTAATGGAGAACCAGGGGGA
>NC_043704.1:130315147-130368239 GCF_006229205.1 Suricata suricatta
AGGGGGAGGGGGGAAGACAGGTGGTGGTGATGGTGGAGGGCACTTGAGGGGAAGAGCACTGGGTGTTGTATGGAAAACAATTTGACAATAAAATATTATGAAAAAAAAAACAAATATAGGAATATATTCAAATATATTCCTATCAAGAGAAATGACTGTCTACCTAAGACTAGGCAATGAATGTGGGGAATCTGACTGCTTAATAATTTTATTTACATATTATAATAAAAGTTATCAAAGAAAATGAAAAAAAAAAAGAAACCTGTAGTTCCAAGTTATGCCCATAACTGTTGGGTGTTGGGTAAGATTCCTCTCTCTGGATCTCAGTTGCCTTATCTAAAATATGAGGAGGTTGGACAGGAGGAGCTCTGAGGGTCCCCTCAGGCCTACCGTTCTGGGTTTATTATTCACATGATTCTCCAAGCTTCGTGTGAAAGCGGGGACCCCCAGCATTATGTTTACAAAGAAGGAAGCCACTGAGAGAGGCTTGGGGGCATCACAGTTAAACCCGGATTTTAGTCTCACCTCTGTCCTTTCTCTAGGATACCAGGGACATATTACTTCAGTTTTCTGGGCCTCAGTTTTCCCAGCCACAAATGGGTATAATAGAAGACTCTTCCTCACTGCATTGATGAGAAGATAACAAAGGATGATGGGTATAAATGACCTGGCTCAGTGCCTGGAGTCCAGAAAGTCCCTGGTAACTGGTAACTAGCTACCCTGGGAAAAGCCAAACAAGTCAGATCAATTCAACAAACTGTTCTCGAATACGCATTGTGTGGCTGAGAGTGTCTACATAACATGATCTCCTTTAATCCTCTCTGCAGTTCTTCGAGGCTATTTGTGGAGCTGGTAGATTGTGACTTCTTGTGAGCTAATGTTGGGGCTAAGAGGGAGGGAGCAAGTAGTGTAATCCAAGCAGTTCACTAGGAAGATTCCCCTGGCAGCTGTGGGTCAGAAGAGAAGGAACAGAGAGAATACAGGTGGGGACAACTGTCACTCAAGGAGGGCCCTGACGGGGAGGGCCAGGTCAGGGAGAGTCACACCCTCACTACCATGGTCAGGTATCATTACCCATTTGCTGAGGGAAGAGGTGACTGAATGTGTGTGAGACCCTGTGGATGTAAGGTGGGGAGGCCAAGGGCCTGAAGGAGCCAGTGATGGTTCGGGGGCTTCCAGAGCAGTCCATCATGGGGGGTGTTGGGGACAATTCAAGAGGAGCCGTGGGTGTGGGTGAGGTGGGACCGGATGTGTGACATTAGTGTGACACTGCATGGAGAGTCTGGCAGGTTGGAGAAGGTGGTGTTCACAGCCAGGTCTAGAGTAGGCATGGGGAACTGGAACCCAAGTCCTCTGCTTCATGCCTCAGGATGGTCACACTTCACTCCCCCTCCCCTTCCTGGAATCTTTGCTAATTGGGAGTAGGGATGGCTTTGTGATCTAGAGGCAAGTCTTTCCCCTTGTTTCTATCTGGTCTTGCACTACTCACCAGTGGCCATTGCTGGCTCTTGTGCAGTGATGCCTCTGGTTTATGGCAGCTGGAGGACTACCTTTCTGAATAGGTCATCTAAATGGCTGAACCTCAAACACCTCCGTGCCTCAAACCCTGCCACAAGTGATTGTATCTTGTACGTGAAGCATTCCTCTCCTCATGGCCTTTTTAAAAATACAAATGCCTTGCACCTCATCAACAACACAATCCCCGAGCCCTCTGGTAGGACTGACATCTTAGATGTGTCCCTCTGTGACAGGACACAGGAAAACATGGGCCATCTGGGGGGAGAAGGTAGTGAGCAGTGAGAGGGACGAGTAACACGTGTTCAGAAAGGGCAGACTGTCTATGGGCAGAAAGATACGTTTCACACACTTTAATTTCCTGAGACTTTTCTGACTCAAACTGCATCTTCTGCGCTTCTCACACACTTACTTGACTGAAGGAAAAGGCTTTATGTACCCAACATAGTGAGGCTCTATACAAACATTAACCCATGCAAACGTCAGAATAACCCATGTTAAGAGGAGAAAACTGCATTTCTGAGGGGCTATCTACTCATCCATCAGTGGGAGGCAGCAGAACGTGTTGGAAGAGTATTCAGCTGTGGTGGGTTCAAACCCCTGCTCCCTGCTTATCAGCCAGGTGACCCGGTGGGAGTTAATCAACTTCCTCCTGCTTTTTCCTCCTCATCCTTTTAGAGTGGGAGTGAAGGTGAAATGGGAAGATGCACATGAAGGGATCAATGTAAATATGAGCTGTGATTTCAACCACATTCGGCAGTGGGTAGACCCTATGAGTTCAAAGAAAATAGAGTATTCCAGCTGAGCCCACACTGAGATTTGAGCCTGACTATTTGTGGAACTGTAGGTTGTGACGTCTTGGGGGTCCTGTTCTCGGGTCGACATCCACAAAGGCTTTTGCTCTTTGGCTGAAAAGGAGAGAGGGATGAGTTTCTTTGGAAGAGGTTGGGAGAGGGGCTTCGAGATAGACCAGAGACAGGCTGCATTGCTATCTGCCACCCTCCTCCTCACAAAATGCACACTGCCATGAGTTGTAGAGCCTGGACAGGGACGAGCCCCACCACTCCACAAGCCCCTGGAGAAAAAGATGCACAAGATAGGAACATCTTACTCCCTCCCCTTAGCCCCCTGCTGGCTCAGAAGCTCGAAGTAGCAGGCCAGAGTCCACAGCCAAGATGCTCACACTCAGATGACTGACTGACCCTCCCAACCCCCAGCTCCACCCCGGCGTGAAAAAAAAGATCCATTGGCCCGATCAATAGCTAGCTATTCAGTGGCAAAACAACCATCCCATTGAGCAAGAAGGCTGATTTTCTGCCACCAAACATTGGGAACAAACACTTCAAGGCACATTCTTGCTAATCCTGACTAGATTCTGGGCCTGCAGGTCTGGCTTGGTTTTCCTCTCCCTATTTATATCGTTCTATATGTGTGGAGGGGGCCTTTTCCATATCTGGACAGGATATTGGACTGGACTGGCTGACAGAATCCATTTTAAAGATCATCCAGCATGGCTGGAAGGAAACTGATGAACGATGAGCCCCTGAATAGAAAAATTCAAGTCCAGTCCCTGACGGAGACTTTGGGGCAGGAGATGGACTCATGTGGTTGGCTGGCCCCCCAGGGGCAGTCTTCATACTTCCTAGGCATGTCATTTTAATTTAGAAGTCCAGAAATTTTTAAAGCACTCTTTCAAGATGGCATTCACATATTTGGGGAGGTCTGTGGGAAGCTGCTTTTGTGTGTGCTCTTGGGATACAGCTGGAGAGGGTGCTGGTAATTCCCCCTGATGCAGTGGCCCCTTGCCCCTTTGTCTGGGCATGGAGCCAGTCCGCAGCCTACTGGCCCTCTAAGTGACAAAATAAAAATTCCCCTATCATTTAAGATGTAGCCCAAGGGGGGGATTTCTGCTCCTTTTAGCCAAAGGCAACCCAGCTGATATACTCACCACCCTGGACTGAAAAGGCTGTGCCCAGCTCTGGCAAGGCTGTTTTTTTCCATCTTCCTTGGTGTGAAATTCTGGGGTTTGTTTGGTGTCACTTTGGAACTTGGTGAAACAACATGCAAAGGGAAGATTAATGGAAAAAATCTGTTTCCAACTGCCAGGAAAATATTTTTCCCTTTTCAGCATGAAAACAAAGAGGAGTGTCAGCTGAGTGGTCTGGAGAGAAGAGAAAGTTAATGTTCCCTGTGTCACGGCAGGTCCCTGTTCTGCCCTTTTTACCGGGTCTCTCTCCTGGTCAGGACTTTACGTTTTTTCTTGAAGGGCTTCTCATTTGACAACATAAAATAGGTCAAATGTGTCTGCAAGTGAGCCCTGTCTAGTACGTACTCTGTGGGCACCCTGGACAGGTTGCCTTCCCGACACAGGCCTCGATCTGTAGGACACCCCCCACAACGAATCCCACTTTGCAGACAAGGAAACTGCAGCTCAGAGCATTAATTTGCTTCCTTGAGGTCACATAGCAACTAACTGATGGAACTAGAATCCAAATCCAGGCCTATTGCCATGGATTCTTTCTACAGTGCTGCATGCATCAGATCCTGGTACAGTGCCTGGTGCCTACAATGGCCCCTACAATGCTCAGGTGTATAAGAGAAGGAAGGAAGGAAAGAGTCAATGAACGAAGGCCTCCTCAGGCCAGATGACCTGGGTTGACCTTTTCCTAGTATCTCTACTTCCCAAGAGGCCTGCTCCTCAGAACACCTCTGTTTTCTCACTGGCAGAATTGACATGTTCCTGCCTACAGATTTGGTTGGCGATCTATGGCAGGCCAGTCAGGAAACAAGGAGGGCTTTAAGCCAGGCCAGTGAGACACTCGTAGGGTCTGACAGGTGATACCTACCATCTCTGACCCTTCAGGGAAGACAAGAGCAGCCACTTTACCTTCACCTTCACATATTTCTAAAGATTAAACAAGGTGTAGTTTGTGAACCTGCTGGCACATGACAGTATTGATTCACTGTTTAGATTTTGGTTTATTTTAAAGACTTTAATTCAGGGAGGCTCATGCCTGTGGGAGGAGAAGGGGTCCAGCGTGTGGTCATTTTGCTTAGTTTTTTATGTGCCTGGGAGGTGGTCCAGAATATTCGTTAGATTCTTAAAATGGGTTAATGATCCAAAAATGTTTAAGGAACCCAATGCAGTCCCATTTGATTTTTGACCTGTGGTTAGAAACCACTGAGCTAATATATTGTGTTCACATGTTCTTGGAATCATGTTATTCAAATAAACAGAACAGGAGGAATCTTGGCCTTTTAGAAGTTCACAATTGAAATATGAACAAACTTGTAAGTGGGTGCATTGACAGAATTATGCTGTGTGACAGGAGAGGTTGTGACGGCTGAGTCAGGTGTATATGTGGATCTCAGAAATAATCTGGAGAGAGCAGAGGAAAAATTGTTAAATATTCACCAGCTATATAAGAGCAATCAATATTCATTTTTTATTCTATGTCAACTTTTCTTTCAAGAGTATATCTAACAGCCAAGTATTTAGTGTACACTTACTATGTGCCAGGTGATAAGTTGTTTCTTCCAAATGCCTGACCCTATTTAGCCTTTACAACTATGTCATGGAGTAGATACAAGTACTATCTCTGATTTACATATGAGGAAACTGTGATTCATAGAAGTCTATTAACTTGGCTCAGGTTACACAGCTAGAAAATGGCAATTCTCAAAGTCATGAGTTGTCCAGGGACTTACCTTTGAAATGTCTTCATTCCTTTGGCACCTTTTTTCAGCCCAGAGTAGTGAGTACCTCATTTGGGCTGCTTTTGGCTAAAAGGAACAGAATTCCCTATCTTGGGATATGTCCTAAATGATAGTGGGATTTTATTTTGTCATATAACAAAGACACCAGAGGGTTAGGAGGCCCCAGACTGGCTCCGTGTCTCTGTGATTCTTTCAGACTTGCCCACCTCTCTGCCCATGAACCATAAGGGTGAGCAAGACGTCTGAGGAAGTTTTTGGTTGGATATTGGGGAGTCAACTCTATAGAGTAGGATTTTTGAATCAAAATATTTTGGGTGTAAAAAATTAGGGGTATACTCCCTGGTCTTTCCTGAATTGTGCCTCGGTTTCTTCAGATTTACCTCACAGACTGTTCTAAGGATTGAGTGAGATGGGATTTGTTTCTTCAAAGTACTAAAGTACCCAGGCAATGATAATTTCATAAGACAGATGAAGGAGATGCCCTGTTTTATCCTTGCACTAAAGTGGGCATATGATCCAGGATAAGGATTTTTTTTAATGTTTTTTAAATTTTTATTTATTTTTGAGAGACAGAGAGAGAGAAAAAGTGTGAGTGGGGGAAGGGCAGAGAGATGGAGATACAGAGTCCGAAGCAGGCTTCAGGCTCCCAGCTGTCAACACAGAGCCCGATGGGGAGCTTGAACTCACTTGCTGTGAGGTCATGACCTGAGCCTAAGGTCAGAAGCTTAACCAGCTAAGCCTCCCAGGCTCCCTGGATTTTTTTTTTTTTTAATCTGAATCTTCAGTAGGCAGGAATAAAAAACCCTGAAAATGGTTGGAGCTGATTTATCCCGAGACAGGTAGACTGAAGAGATCAGCCTTAGTTCCTTCTTCAGAGCCCTGAGAGCGGCCCTGGGTGTTGTCCTCTCTTCCCAACGCCCTTTTGTCTTAGGTTGGGGTCCCTAGAAACAAAGCCTGAGGTGGAGCCTCTTGGCATAGGGATGACTGATGCCCTCAGGAGAAGTCTGGAAGGAAGTGAGGGAAGCAGGATTGGGCAGAGAAAGAGCTACCAGCCATCCCGGCAGGGATCTAGCCTCAGCCTAGTGGCTGTTGGCGTGAATTGCACTTAAGAGCAAATTTTGCTTTGAGGCAAAGTGGTTGCCCTTTTTTGACCCTCAAATTAGTCAGTCATCGGCCCTGGGCTGCTGGGAGGTGGCAGGTAATCTGCCAGGTGAAGGGCTGTGTGCTGGCACAGGCCAAATGTCTGGCGAACAGGACAGCTATGCACTATAAGTAACCAACCTTCACATTAAAAACATGTTTTTAAAAAAAATGCTGAGTAAGAAATCCTGTAAAGAGCTTGGTAGTTATTACTATGCTACTGGTACAATCATCATTATTATTACTAGACACTGTCTCCAAATCTACTCAAAAGGTACAAGGCTTCTAAAGAGTAAGGAATGAAGAAGACCTTGCTATAAATCTTGTATCAGACTCTTTAAATCAATTCCATATCAGACTCTTTAAAAGAAAATTATGGAGAAGGTATGAAGCCTTGGAGTTGATCTGTCAACCTTCGAATGGAAGATGGAAGTAAGGAGAGAAGGTAAGGAAGATTTACTTCCAAATGACCTCTCTCAAGCCCCCTCCCATGACTAATATAATTCAATGATAGAATCTACTTTTTAAAAAATGTTTATTTATGAAAGAGAGAGAGAGAATATGAGTGGTGAAGGGGCAGAGCGAGACAGGGACACAGAATCCAAAGTAGGCTCCAGGCTTTGAGCTGTCAGAGCAGAGCCTGATGCAGGGCTTGAAATCATGAGCCTTGAGATCGTGAACTGAGCCAAAGTCAGACACTTAACCAACTGAGCCACCCAGGCACCCCTAGAATCAACTCTTTTAAGCAGAGTTGATTTGTTTGGATTCTCAGTTACCATGATCCATGTCCAAAGGATAGGAATTGGGATGTAATATTATTTTATTTGATGCATCAAGTACATTATCAATTTGGCAAATATATTATTTGCAATTTTCAGAAGTTTTCTAACCAGACAACTTTTTCTGCTTTTTTCCCGGTCTGCAGGAGTATACCCTTTCCTTTCATTCAAAAACACCCCACATGCCAGGCTCTCTGCTAAGCAAATTTGAAGAAGCACAGTTGAATTACTGTGATTCAGTCTTTGATGAACTCACAGACTGGAAAAGAAAATGTGAACATAAATATGCATATGTCAGAGAAGAAGGCAGCACACGCATGACCTAGGATGGCTACAGACAAAAAGCCTCCAGGGCTCCAGGGGGGATGCAGAGGATGTCCAGCGGGGGGTCAGGGAGGGCATCAACCAGTGGCTACGTGATACTGTGCCTTAACAGATGGACAGTCAGAGAGGAGGCATTCGTGGTAGAGAGAACAGCATGAGCAAAACCATCAAGGAGGGAAATTATGCATGTGTTTGGGGAGCATCAAGGAGCCTGGCTCAGCGACTAGCCCTCTGAATATAGATGCAGCAGAGTCTGTTCATCTATTGCTGGTCTAGCTGAAAGATACCCGTGGCCACTCGCCTACTATCTGCCATGATGGAGGACAAGCAAAGTTCTGTGCAAAGGACAGTCAGAGAAGGACACAGGTGTATAAGATCTAAAGGCAACGAGAGGGTGGAAGGGTCTCTGGGTCTTGCCTGAGGAGGTAATGAACTTGATCTGTAGCACAAGGGCACAGCAAGGGGAGCCTTTCTTAGGAGAACCCCCCATGGCAAAACAGAACTGGGGAAGGAGCTGGGTTCTGGAGACAAGGAGCACAATCTGGTGTCCTGATGAAGAGCACCTGAGCCACCCACGGGCCATCACACCCCCAGGCCTGAGGTCTAGGATGGGAGTGGAGCTCCAGAGCAGTATTTTAATCTATTGCGTTAACGAGAACTCTGTGGTACTGAGACCCATCAGAGCTGTTCCTTCCTCAGCCAACCCAGCTGAGCAGCCCCACCTTACCCGTACGCCTAATGGAGTTCCCCACGGGCTTTTCCTGGTTTCCATTACTCAAACTGCAAACCTGAGAGCTCCGGCAAGCTACTGAGTCTCTCTGCGTCTCAGCTCACCCTTGTAACACAGAAAGATAAACGAGATTTGCTTCATAGAATTGTGAGGACGAAGTGAGCTCACACATAGAAGGGGTTTAGCACAACACATGTTGATCTATTTATATATCAACTCCACGTTCAAATGGGGCATCTGGGAGCCAGACTGTCAAGACCAGCCAGTCAGAGGGATGAGATGCATCTCCCAGAAAGGGGTGTCCTGGGAGCCCCAGGAAGCAGCCAGCACCTGGCACTGGAGAGCTGAGGTCCCTCCCCGTCAAGAGTTCCTTCGTCCACACCATTGACATCACGCAACAACTGGCATCTTGAATTCAGGGATGGGGATTAATTTATGCACAGGGCAGAGAAAAAAATGTTGGTGTCTTGTCCTTTCTCAACACTATCTCATCCAGCTGCTCTTCAACCATACGAGAAAATGGAACAGCTTTCTTGAAAGATTTTCTGGCAGAAAAAATTCTCTTTTTAGAGGAAGCATGATAAAAGGGTAGATGTGGAAACACATGAGGTGGAAGAGCTGGGATATCAAAGGAGCCAGGTTTCCAGATGATGACATCCTTAGGGCGGCTGGCCCCAGCATGGATGCTACCGAGGTGCTGTCAGAGGAGGTTTGTCCATTTGTGCAGCTGCAGAGAAGAACGCACCCACGTGACTAATGGAAGGGGAGAGGGAGCAAAAAGGGGGTGCCCAGTGATGCCGTAAGATAAGCATCTCATTGACTACAGTTGACAGGATTGCTCGCAGCACAGAATCACAGAAATGCACAAGCCTCGTTTTCCTGGCGGCTGTACACTGACCTACTTCTTATGGCCCATTCTCCTCCTGAGGTATTTCCCCACTCCAGCTGACATATTCTTTTCCAGAGCCCTCCAGGTAACAGGGCACAGGACACAAGTGCTCACTAAGAAAAGGCATCTTTGCTCCCTGGATGGTCCTTTGTCACTCTTTGTTATTCTAAGGAATTGGTGTTTGAATGCCATCCTCTCAAAGGGGAGGCACAGAGCCAGGGAGGCCATACCTCCAGGTACACAAAGTCCTGCTTTGCCCCATTTGTCCCAGCATCCTTATTAACAGAGTCCCCTCCCTTTTCACTCTCACAGGTGCCCTAGTTTGGGCCATAAATCACAGGATCACCTGTCTTAGCTTGGTTTCCCTCAGAAGCAGATGCTGAGCTGAGGATTCAAGTGCCAGTCATTCCCTTGGGAAATGGGAAACGCAGGGAACATGCTGCTGGGAACTCGAGAAGTAAGACTGGAAAAGGGACACAGCTACTAACACATGCACTGTGAAGCCAGCAACCACAGTGGCACCTGGAGCTCAGTCGTGGTGGGAACTCTGAGAAATGGTGCAAAATCCATCCCTCGGAAGTGCCCCTCATCCCCCTCCTGGGACAAGGCAAGAGAAGTGGGTTGTTGATATACAAACTCAAACTTGCATATTCCAAGGGTTGCTTCTGGGGACTAATTCCCTACAACTTCTGGTTTTTCTCACTGGCATGGTGGCCTTCTGTGATTCTGTGGGGAAAGATCTCTCAGGCACAGAGATGCAGATTCCACACTGGAAGGTCAGCAGGAACCCACTGGAAAGTTGAGGGAATGTGGGTGGGCACTGACTGCATACATCACCTTACATATAACTTTTCTCTGTCATTTGCTGCCATTCGGCCATATCCAAGTTCATTTACCAATAACTTCCTGCCCCTCCAATTCAAACAGACTTCTCACCAACTTTCTTATTGGCCTCCCTTTTTTGTTTTGTTTTGTTTTGTTTTTACCATGGTTCAACCTCTTCTTTAAACTCTTGCTTCCCTGGCTTTTGTGACTCTGCTTTCTCTTGATTCTTTGATGCTTTAATTGTATGGACTAATTGTGAGCATTTATCCCAGACTCTCTCTCCTCTTCTTACCCTTTTCTATATCTATAACTCCATGCAGATAGCTCCCAAATGAATAATATTCTCTTAAATTCATGAACCACTTTAATCTGCACAAAATCCCTTTATCTTTGGAGTCTTTTTGACTCTGAGTATAGCACCCTTTTCACTAGAGTTGCATCAGCTTTAGTTTCTCTCTGGAGACCCACTTCCACATCCTGTTGCCTGCTCAGTGTCTCCATGGACATGTCCTGCTCTAGTTTCAAATTCAGCGTGCTCAGTCAGTGCTTGGTATCTCACTCTTCTTTAAGCTGATCCTCAGCCCAGGAACAACTGGCTTCTTCACTGACCCCAAAGAATCGTGCTTCCCCACTTTCCACGTAGGCACGCTTAGTAGCTTCTGCCTAAGAGAGGGCAGCTTCCCCTCCTCTCTCTAGCTACTGTGTTAGGCAAGACTATGTTTGTAAGTGACAGGAGCTCCACTTGACCCCCACTGGAGAAAGGAGAGTCTGATTAGCTCAATGCAACTGTAACCTGGAGGGAAGGCAGGGGTCTGCCGAGGGGAGTCCACCAGAACCACATTCCCAGTGCCACCAGTAGTCTCTTGTTCTATCTCTGGTCTCAGCTTCCTTTTCTCAGCCCAGTCTCCTCCTCAAAGCAGGACCCATGGCCACCAGGGGTCTCATGCAAGCAGGGACGGTTCCTTCTTTTAGTTCCAGTTCTTCCCCCGGCCCCCCCCCCCCACCAATGACTAGAACAAGTCTCATGTCCACTAACAGCCAAGGTGTAGGATGTTATTACTGGTAGCCTCATCCTGAATCAATCTCAAATGACTGAAATAGGGGAAGGAATGACCCCCCCCCAAAGAAAGGGGAATCTGTTCTCAGAAGAATAAGGGAGAAGTGCTCAGCAAATAAGACAGGTTGGGTTTTTTTTTTTTTTTTTACATAATTTTACCCTTTTCTGAAATCCCAATTTCTGCATCCCTCCAGCCTTTCTGGCATTCTAGCCCTATGTACTCTTTCCCTCCACTGGATGGCCATTCCACTTCCTGGACACGCTGCATATTTGTGATTTCACTCCTCCTGTCTTACCTTGTCTTTGCTGTTCTTAAGAGGAATTGCTACTATAATATTTTATTTGTTTTTTAACTGTTCACCTACTTAAATTATTTTCTGCCTAGCCGGGTTGTTGTTGGATTTTGGAACTGTGTTTTAGTTTACTTTTTACCGTGTAAGACATCCAATCATGAGACGTTACCCAGACTGGGCTCAAAAACAGTTCGTTTGACTTGGTTCCCTGTGGGCGGTCATCCACGTGGAGCCCATATCAGCCTGGGAGGTCTGATGGAGAAAAAGTCCTATGCTGAGAGTCAGGGGGGCCTGGCTTCTGATTCTCACATGAGCCATGAGATGCTGGCCAAATCACAGCTCACTTCACTTCATAGATTTTCCATCTGTGAAACGGTGACAATAAAACATGTCCTAACTCTTAGGATTGTTGTGAGAACACACTGGGAACAATAAAATAGGAAAGTGCTCTATGTAAATGCGAGTTCTGTTTGTTCACCCTAGTAATTCAAAGGGAAAACTCTGATGTTACTGATAAGGTATTACTTTCAGGTACATTTTTTGCAACAAAGTGCGCAGCTACACAATTGTTTCTTCCCCTAGATCACTCCACTCCGTCTGCTGGAAACATGAACCAGTGGTTAAGCCTACGATTTAATTAACTTGTAAAAGCTTTGTAGAACTTTAAAGAAAATCTAATAGTAAGCTTTGGTTTCCAGAATTTCTAATGGGAAAACTCATTTCTCTGGACCCCTTTGGGATCAAAGCTCCAAACTGGTAAATTATGACTCTACTGCTAGGTGGAATTTTTTTTTTTCTGTTTTGTTTTGTTTTTTGTTTTTGGTCCTTTTGACAACTGTTTAAATAAGTACATTTTGTAGTGAAGTATTAACATAAATGTCTTTTTTTTAACATCAACCTTTTCTTTCTTCTATTTCTAAAAAGTGCAGGTTCTAATTCTTTCTCTTAATCAGGCAGCAGATAACCAATTCAAATTTGCTTACCTTCTTGGAATGTACCAGACACAGTGGAGAGCACTGGGGCTCCCCAGGGCCCAATCCTTGCCCTCCAGGAGCATCGGTCAAACGGGGAAGCCAGATAGTAAACAACTCTTTATAATTATCTACAATTATGTATGTCTCAATTCTCTAAAATAGCGGGCTATGTTCTGTAACAGAAACTTCCAGTACTCAGTGCCTTCACCTAACAAAAGTTTATTTTTCACTCACACCAAGTCTGATGTGCATGTTCCTAGTTAAGTGTGTCTTTTCCACGTGGTGACATAGGGATAGCCTCCCTCGATCCTGTGAAGTCATCATCTTCAGCTTTTGGCCTCCAAGGTCCCAATGAAAGGGGATGATCACGTAGGCAAGGCATGCTAATACATCAGTCACATTGGTCCATCTTGTCCCATGGTCCAATGGAGATGGGGGTCAGCTGCTTTCCAGTCCTAACTGCTCTACGCAAGAGGAGTGCATATCTTTGGTAGACAACAAGCTGCCTTTGCCACATGTAGGTACTATTTTTACAGTTGACAGAATTGAGGAGTTAAGGTACTTAGCCAGGTTCACACTGCCTGTAGGTGGAGACACCAGCTCTGAGCCCAGGTTTGTTTGATCCGAAGCCCACGGTCTCTCTACTCTGTTATACTAACTTCCTTGCCATGACCGTGTGACAGGCTCTAGGCCATGGTCAGGCTCTTTGTGCACAGTCTGCCCATTGGACCCATTTTTCTTGCTTTGGGCCCGTCTGGAAAGCTGATCTTGCTGCTGCCCCACTTTCTGGCCTGATTTGCCTGATGGCCCTTGGCTGCCACTGCAGGCCTGGCTTGTCTGCCGTAACTCTCTCCTTCCCCAGATGCATTCATGGCACTGGGTAAAGTTTCCATCTTTGTGAGACAGAAAACAAACAGGATTAGAGCTTTCAAAAATACAGTTTGAAGATGATAACAATTTGCATATAGAACTTAAAGCATCTTTGGATATAATATCATTGGATTCTTTTATGACTGCATTTCCCACAGGCTAGTAAATGGCGGGTGTTCAAGACCAGACAGGGCTCTAGGAGTCTGCATATAGGAAACCACTTTGAGTTTGCATGATGGAATCAATTCATTTTGTGAGCAAGAATAGGCAACAGGACACAAGCAACAGGACAAATGTGTGTGGCAGACTCTCCACCTTTGAGGTTTAGATGGATGAAAGCAGAGAGCTGTGTTCACATTCATCTGGGCTGAATCAGACGTCCGTGAGAGATGTCAGCCCCATCCAACACAACCCTGATTACCCTGAGATCTGGTTACTATGTCTGTATAACAAATTACCCTCAAACTTAGAAGTTTAAATAACCATTTATTATGCTCACATATTCATGGGGTAGGTATTTGAATCGGGCACAGCAAAGATTTGTTTGTTTCCCAGTTTCTAGAGCATCAGTTGGAAGACTCAGGGGCTGAGAGTTAAGATCACTGAAAAGCTCATTCACTCGAGCAAGTCTGGTGGTTGATTATGGCTCTTGGCTGGGGGTCTTAGTTCCTTTTCCAATGGGCCTCTTCATTTAGTCTCTCTATGGGGGCCACTTTGGGCTTCCTCACAGGAGGGTGTCTGGTTCCCAGAGGAGATCATCCAGAGAGAGAGAGGGAGTGCCAAGAAAAAGCTATGTTGCCTTTTCTCACCTCTCCTCAGAAGTCATGTAGCATGGCTTCTGTCCATGTTATTCATTGAGGCAGTCACAAAGTTCTGTCAAGTTCAAGGTGGGTGGGGGGCAGACTGCCTCTTGATGGGGAGTGGCAACATTCTGGAAGAGTGAGTGGGATTGGAAACATTGCTCTGGCCATTTTTGGAAAAGCTGATCTGCCATGCCTCGCGTTTATTTTGATGGATAAACATGAATCAAATGTACCAAGTATGGTGTGTTCATTCAATCAAAGCCTGACCCCAGCTTTGCAGAATAGATCATGTCATCCTCTTTATTGATCAGGAAACTGAGGTCTTAAGAGGTTAACTAACTTACCAAAAGACACAGAGCTAGCTAATGGTACAGTCAAGTTGCAAGGCCAAGCCTGACGGGCTCCAAATCCCATACTCTTTCCCACAGATCCTATATGATTCTCGATGGGAATGAGTCACTCCTTTAATGAAAGGAAAGTTTGGCAGGGCAAGGCCAGGGTGGTGGAGACAGGGTAAAGGGAAGTTCAGACGCTTTGGATTAATGGTAATTTCCATGAAGGTGTTTGTTCTAATAGTCTCCACCTTCCAGAATCCACACATTCTCAGAGCCCATCAAGTCAAGTCCATGTAATTTAACCCTTCCTGGTTTCCAAACAGCTGCAATACATTTACTGTGATTCTCCAGCATGTGCAAAACCTTATACCAAGGCCAGAAGATGGCATAATGTCAATGGACAGTGACTTCCACCCTCCTTCGGGTGGGCTGAGGAGAAATCCTAGACGCCTCTACCAGGACGACTCTTCCAAACCAAGATATTTTTGAGAATATGTGCTGGAAATAATTGTATCTTGATCAGGGGGATGATTTCATGGGTGTGTGTACTTGTACAAGTCTTTGGCCCGTTCTCTCAAAAGCTGTGTGTTTTACTGATATAAGCTATACCTCAGCCACAATATCAATATGGCTACAAAATAATGATAATTACGCCAGGATAACTGGCATAAATGAGCTCTGACTTGAGCAAATTGAGACAAATGGTCATCCTCATTATTACCGCCTCCTGAGATGGTCTCTCTAAGGGTTGCACAAGCTATTGTGTGTGTTCAGAAGTGATTGATTTTCACGGGCGCCTGAGTGGCTCAGCTAAGCATCTGATTTTGGCATAGGTCGTGATCTCACAGTTTATGGGTTCAAGCTCCACATCAGGCTCTCTGCTGTCAGCACAGAGCCCGATTAGCATCTTCTATCCCCATCTCTCTGCCCTTTCCCCTGCTTCTCCCCAAAATAAATAAACATTAAAAAAAAAAAAAGAAGCGATTGATTTTCAGAGTCCAGATCCTGTAAAGTTGCATCTTTGGATCCTCTTTCATAATCAGTGCACATGCTCACACAACCTGTGCCCACACACACTCACACTCATAAGACAGTTTTCACTCATGCATGCGGACACTCACATGCCATACTCACACACCCGACACACACTCACACAACTTAAAGGCACACTCTCATGTCAACACTCACAATGTGCACTCACTCGCATTCACATAAAGTGCACTTACACACAAATATGCCCCCGTTTACACTCACTCAACACCCGCACACATATTCCCATTTACACACTCACATTTATACTCAGTCACACTTACCCTCATAAATGCTTATGTATTCACATTCCCACTCACACACATGCTTGCACTCCTGTGACTTACACTCATGCATGCATATCCACCCCCCAGACACATTCCGACACTTATACACACATACTTTATCTCCATTCTCTTAGGAGGACTTTGCTGGAATTAGAATGGAACCCATTAGAACTTTTTTCCCTTAATTTTACTGCATGGGCTGTTGGGAATCTTATTACTGTGATATTATTTCTCCTGGGCTTATTTGTGTTTTTCTTCATAAGATCCTCTGGGCTTTTTGTTGCAAAATAAAAATTTTGAAGTTATTGCACACATCTGAATATTACACATAAAATTTGCACCAACACAACAGAGACTCTTGTGAAGGCTGATAATTTTAAAAACAAACAAAAAGCCTCTTTTCAATTCAAAACTCCAGTATTCATATTTTGATACCCTGTCAGTGCGTATACCTTATATGTTTTACACAGGGCCTCTAAAGTTGGTGATTTTGATATGAGGGACTGAGAATTTTCCAAACTTAAAGCTCCTCAAGCTTCTGCCTAACATGCAGGTCCCCGGCAGCTGGAGACCTCAGAGACAAAGGTCTGTCACTAACCGTACTCCCAGCGGAGGCTGCCCTGGGGGTGTTTTGAATACAGAGTCCCAGGCTGAATTCCCGGGCCCGACTGAGCTGGGCCATGTGTGTCGGGAGCACTGCTCAGGGAGCTTGCACAGACGTGGGCATGAAATAGGTAAGTAACAAACCAGGAAAATAAAGGCCTCAGAAAGCTGAAGCTGGGGGCTGGGGGCTGGAGGCTGTTGACAGTGCACCACTCCACCGCCAGCAGAGCTGGTGATGACGCAGGACAGGCCTTTTCAGGCTGTTTACATCGCTCACCACCCAGTAAGCAGGGAAGGCTTTAAAATCTCCTCTTCCTCTTGTAAGGCAAGCAGGGAGGACAGGGGAGAGAGGCAGAGCGCCCAGCTGCACAAGCAGCGCAAAGCATCTGCAGTGACCCGGGAGTAGTCATTTCACAGCTCACCTGGGAAAGGAGGGCAAACTCCCTTAAGGGCCCAAGAGCAAAGGCAGAGCCAAAGCTGTGAACACAGTAGATAAAGCTTGGTGCCTTCAGGTTGGAATCATGAGTTACTGGAAGCCGGAGAGAGTTCATGCTCTCTCTCTCTCCCTCCCTCAAAAATAAGAAACATAAAAAAAGAAAATAGCTGCTGTCTCATAGCAAAGCCACAGTTTTTCCCGGGGCGCTGAGGAAAGGAGGCACCTGCAAGACTGATGCTTGGTAGCAAGGTCACCTGGAAGCAAGGGCTGATGGGTAGAGAGGCAGACATGGGAGGTTTGGGGAAGCTGGGAAATGCAGGGCTGCTCCTCCTCCCAGCTCAGCAGCCCTTCAGATCTGGGTCATGCTTCAGGAGAGGGCAACAGAGAAGGCCATAGCACCTTTGAGGTGAAATCAAATATTAGACAGCTGACCCCAAGGGAAACCTGAAGAAAGTCAGAAAGCTGACTGCATGGAGGGGAGGGTGTGGAAGAGAAACAAGGGGGCGAGGGGAAGCAATAAAGAAGATCGCTCTTGCGGATACAGCCACGGGAGCGGCAGGCTTGGAGAGCAGGCCGCCAGGCCGGAGAGAAGCCACAGCCGGGGACCAAGTGCCTCCCCATCACTGACTTCTTGATACTATGAACACAGGTTGTAGCTATTATTTCTTTTTGGCAAATGCCTGGGTTATCTGTGACAATCCTGCAGCGCCAAGCCGAAGCCTGCATCTGGGCACTTGGTGGTGCAGTGTTTGCAGTGTTCGAGGTGGGGCAGGGGATGGAGAGGGAGGTGTGGGGTAGGGGTGGGAATCAGATTTGACAGCTGAGGCCTCGGAAGCCAATGTGTCACTAGGAATAGGAGCTGTGAAGCTTTCTGCAGTCTGGCCTGGACTTGGTCTCTCTTTGTGCCTCTCCAAGGACAGGAAGGAGGCAGAGGGAACGGAGGTGCAGGGGCCTGCTCAGGAAAGTGGGGGGGGGGGCTGGGAAAGGTGGGAGGGCCCGAGGGGTGGAGGAAGAGACCGGGGATAGGGCTGTTTCCTTAGCAACAACTTTGTTATAGCAACTGGCAGAAGAGTTTCCCTGCTTTTCTATTTCCCTGAAGACTTGATAAGCTTAACCCAGTGTGTCAGGTGAAAGCTGCACTCATGATTTTGTTTGGCCAAAGATTTCACGCAGTGGTCTCCCCCAGACCTGGGAAGGAAGGGGCAGGTTGGATCTGGTTGGATAATAGACACCTGGACAGCAGAATAAAGGTGACCACAAATATGGGAGAGGAAGATACGGAGTGCATTTCACGACCCACCAGAAAAAGCAGAAGGCTTATACCCTTAGATCATTTAATTGCCACTTTTTCATAGTTTACCTCATTGAGAAAAGTACTCAAACCTGTTGAATCTTCATCCATGCGTCAGTCCTAGAATAATTCCTTCATTGCATTCATTCGACAATTATTGATGAAGTACGTCTCATGTGCTGGTAATTTACCAGTTGGTATGGGTATTGTTAATCATAAACCCCTACTTTTATTAGGTACTTCATTTTCCCCATTCTACAGACAGGGAAAACTGAGGAACAGAGTTGTTATGGAAGATAACGTTGAATGTGGTTGATCTGTTCCTGGCCTCAGGGAGCTTGTATTCCAGTAGGGGAGACAGACATCAAACAAATAATTACACAATTATTTGATTATAACTGTGGTGAATGTTAAAGAGGAGGTAGGAGTCTGTCACAGTCTGGGAAAAAGATATGAAAAAAGATGGGGGCATGGCTTTGAAGAACCTAGAGACAGATCAGGACTAGAAGGAGGCAGGAAAGGCACCGAGGGCTGGAAGTTAAAGGTCACACTCACAGGCGCTCCTGTATCTCTCCTACTCCATGCTAGTCCCGGCCTTGCCCCCAGATAAGGTGGGGAAGATAAGGGATGCTTCTTTGAGAGCTACTTGGGGTAAGTGTCTGGCTTTGAGGATGTCCATGAAGTTAGGGACAAGGAATAACTTTAGGGGGTGACAAGTTTGAGAAGGCAAGAGGGAGGTGTTGACTTTAGATGGCAGAAGGGACACTTCATCCATCTTAGCAGGAGGGAACATAGAGGTTTGGGTCAGACACAGGTTAATTGACAGATTTGGTAATAGAAAGATGGTAGAGTTTCTGATTGATTTCTATGTGTTCAGTAAAATATCAGACAAGATATCCATCTGGAGATAAAGCCAGAGGAGGGGATGTGGAGAGTTTGAGGACAGAAAAGAAAGTCCATGAGGGTCATGTTAAAGAAAGGGCAGGCATCTGTTGGCAGGTGTGGCAAACTGTCCAGGTAAGGGTCACATAAGGTTGCAGTCACTGTGAATTTAACATGAGACCCATTGGCACAGTTGTGCATTTTCTTTCAGCGGAAGGTGCTTCTCAGACCGAGGTCTGGAGTGGGTGGAGCAGTGACTTCAACCTGAGCTGGGACTTAACCACGTGAGCACGTGACAGGGAGAGAGGGTCAGGGAGTCGGGGGAAGTTGCCAGGCAGTGAGTGGAAAGATGGATCACAGAATGTAATTTGGAGAAACAAGAGGGTAGACTCTTGAGGGGGTAATGGATAAAGACACCGTCACTTCTGGACTGAAAGTCTCCATGGAGAAGCAGGGTTGGTAGGTTGGAATGGCTTGTCTGAGTAAGTGAGCAGGAAGATTTCTGAGGTGGTGCTTTTATCAGCGGGGATAAGGTCAGAATGACTATGAGCAAGGGCGACTGGGGGCAGGGCATTAGAGGAAAGGATAAATGGAGGTGAAGAATGAGGATGAGTCATCCACATATGCATTTGAAGTTGTGGTTACAGAGCTTGAGTGGAGAGAAAGATAGGGGGCCAGGTGCTGGAAACTTCCATGATTAAGGGATGATCCCTTAGGGATTTGAGATGACAGGGCCAGAGACAGGTTGGGAGGATCTAATTTGGAAGCATGAGCTTCAAAGGAATGTGGGTTTTGCAGGTAGAAGAATGGAAAATGGCTTAGAAGTGGTAATGGAGCAAAGGAGGATAATAAACAAACCAGCCTCCACTCGATAGGGCTGGGGGAAGGTAGGGTCTTCAGGACAGACCCAGTTTCCAGAGTTAGGACAAGAGGCAGAAGGGAAGGCTCAGAGAAGGTGTCAAAGCTCTAGAAACTTTTAGTGATGGTGGAATGTGAGGCCCGAAGGGCCAGTGGAAGTGTTTGAGGGCAGAGCAGTGTCAAAAATTGGGGCAGGGCAGGCCAGTGCCCACCCGGAGCAGTGATGGGGAGAGTGGTCTGGGGATCACAGCTGCTCTGAGAGACTGGGATCTCTGATGGTCTGTAAAATGGAGACAAACTCTGGAGGTCAGGAAGCAAGAGTGCTAATAGCTATGCCAGTAATAATTTATGCATTTTAAAAAATGAATTCTTTTTATAATCCTTTGATTGCAGATGATGGTAGAAAGCATTGTATCTTAAACTCATTTTGGGTTATGGTTTTCCTGAAATTGTTCAACTGTGCCCCTTCTGTGGATTTCACCAAATGACAAAGTTCCTTGGACTCTGCCTTCCAAGACTCACACCATCAGGATGAGCATAGGGAGTAAGTGGGGAGCATGGAGTTTGCAGCTCTTTGTGGAAGTTACCTTACCCCGGGCATGACCCTCTTTCAAAATCCACCAAAGATGTCAGCCTGGATCTTTAGGCCACGTTGCTAACCACAAGCAGTGTTCAGGGCCTGGAAGTTCCAGGGGAATGCGCTGGTGTAAGTGATCTGGCCGGAGGAGTCACAGCCAGGCTCCAACGGCCTCCTCCCCCTGCCCAAGGTCACTTTTCCAAGACACATTTTTTTTTTTTTAAACAGGAAGGAGAGGAAACTGTGGAGGAACTTTACATTCAGGATCTCAAGCAAATTTGTATGATTTTCTGATTCTTTCCCCTTGTCTCTACAATTGACACATTTGTCTTAGGGGCAGGGATTCTTTTCTTTTGGTAGTTCTGCCCTACAGTAAAGGATCTACATTGGACGTGCAAGTGGAAGAGATCATGTAGAAGCCATGTTGAGTTTTCCCAGGGCAGCAGCTAGTATGGTAAGGCAGGCAGCTTTGTGTGGGGCTACGAACCATTGTCAACTTACTAGTGTAAAGATCATGCATGGGAAAGAAAATAGATAAAGTCGTAGAAACCCCAAATGCATAAATATATGAGAATCCAACACACTGCGCCCAGAAGGAGCACCCAGACGCAGCCTAACACCCTTAGAACCTTCCACCAACAGCTATTTATTGAGTATCCACAGGACAGAGAATGCAGAGATGTGTATAGTATGCAGGATCCTTGACTGAGTGTCTTGGAGGGACATTTGCAGAGTCCACCGGGTTTTAGAGTGTCATTAATCAGAGTGATTCCAGTGAGCGATTATGCCTGCTGCTCCTGAGTATATATGCATGTGCTCACTCACATGCTCATGCACACACACACACACACACACACACACACACACACACACACAGACACACACACTCTTTTGTCAAAACACCAGAGGCAAATCCTGCCAAATCTGTGACTCATTTAGCCTGTGCTCCTGGTCTAATCATAGCCCAGTTTTGTGATGACAATGTAAACAGGGAGCTGGAATAAGATCAAGCACTGGTCTGATCATCTGTAATTTTAATAACAGCAAACCTGAGTTTGCACACTTGGAGTTTATGTGCGTGTGGAAGGAGGAGGGGGAATATAAGAGAGAACTGGTTTTAACAAATCTCTCACTTGCCTTTAACACCTTATGGTTTACAGAAGTCTTCCATTAGATTCTCCTTTTGATCCTCACCACATCCTTACAAGGTAGGTAATTCCATGTCCTCTTTCTGGATGAAGAAATTGAGGTGCTAAGAGTTTGAATCTCTGCGGATCCAGGGGAAGGTCTGACATCTTCAAATTCCTTAAATTCCTCCCTCTTCACACTTAATAATGAAAAAGTCAAGTACAATTAATTCTTTGAAGACAATAGCCAAACCTTGTACCTTGGAAAATTTCCATGAAAGGGTGTTGCACAAATCAATAAATTTTGCCTAACCTGTTTACACAAATGCCATTGCCAGCTGTTGGAGATTCTCATTTGTTGCCGGGAACATGTAGACGATAGGCTGTGGACCTGACCTGAATGCTCAGTGGACCCGACAAGATACTTTATTTTCTAGAACATGCTAAGAAGGGGTTAATTTGTAAATGCTCGAAGAAATTTAAGCCAGCTGAAACAGCTACTAAATCAGCCATAAAATGAAATGGCTGTTTTTTTTGCCAACTGTGCCCTGACTTGATGAACTTGATGTGCCTTTCCTCAGAGCAGCCAATCCATTTGGAATGATCCCCAATTCTTGGTGGGGAGGATATGGCGAATCAGTGCCTTGCTACAGTGTGTGCATCACGAAGGGCATGTCTTCAGTGCTCTGGGCGGTCCATTTGGCTTCCTGAGACTGTTCATCCCTTTAGCTGCACAGACATTGCCATGGGCCATCCTGGGAACTGACCCATCTTGGATAAAGACAAGCCTTGCTGTGGGTTGGAAGTAATTTAAATTAAAAGCTGCCCTGTGGGGGAAACCCTGTGAGTCCTCCCCAGATAGAAAGGCATCTTTTAAATTTGTGACCTCTTTCTCAGTGACTGGCTTTCCCCCTTTTTTTTTTTGCTTGTCTTTGTTCCATCCTAGCCCTAGGGGTTGGCCCACCACCACATCTGCATTCCAGCCATAGGAAGGGGAAAGGGAGAAGAGGCACTGGGAAGGGCTAGGTGGATAGCTCCAGATAGCTAAGGTGGGGTTTGGGGGAGCTGGAGTGGAGACTGGGACCTGAAGCTGCAGCCTATCACCTTGATGGAGGAAGTCCAGCAGAGGCGAGGGAAAGGGGGCTGGGTGGCCCTCAGAGGCATGGCTTATGCCAACAAAGGGTAGCAGGCAGCAAGACTCTGCCCGGGCTCTCCCGGTGCTCCGTTGGGAAGCTGCAACACCCTGGCAGCCATAAGAAAACAGCCGTAAACAAAATGAGCAAGACCGTGTTCCAATAAAACTTTAATTGCAGAAACAGACAGCTAGTCTACGGCCATACCACCCTGAATGCGCCCGATCTCGTCTGATCTCGGAAGCTAAGCAGGGTCGGGCCTGGTTAGTACTTGGATGGGAGAAACAGACAGCTAGCCCACAGGCTGTGGTTTGTTGACCCCTGTTCTAGAAGAACATGTACAATGAGACACGTAGCAGCTGTTTTTGAAAAACAGAATCTGCTGCAGTCCATCCTCTGCTCAGAGGGAAAGATAATTCCTTCGTATCATATTCATGTCATGGGTCTTGGAAAATTCCTCTGAGGAGGCCAGGGGTCAGGCTGGCTCACAGGACCCTGGGAAAGTTGAGTGACTTTTTGACCCTTTAGCACGTCAAGGAGACATCCCAGTCCCGCTGAAAGCTTATCTATGCCCATGAAATGGTTCTGTTCCCTTCTCCCTTCCCATCACCGTGGCAGCACACATCTGAGGCCATTATCAGGGGACCCAGAAGGAGCATATGCTACCTTTGCTCCCAGTTCAGTGACGTTCATCTTTGGGGTCCCCAGGAGTCTGCTCTTCCTGTCTGGGGCTCCTGGCATCCTCTAGCCTCCACCTGCCAGCCAAGAGCCCTGGATCAGGAACTCACCACCAATATCTTGCCACCAATAGGATAGCTTGCATCCTCCCCCAAGTATAGAACCAGACAAACACCAAAGCTGCAGGAAGGTCAAGGTGAAATATTTGAAGAGTAAACAACAAGGTGGGCCTTCACCAACTAGTCAGGGAACGCCAGGTGTCAGTCTTTCGCCATCTTGTCTAATCTAGAGATGAAAGGGGACAGAGAGTGGGCAACACAGGAGCTCCCAGGACTCTGTGGGCACCCCCTGCTGGCTTGCTTGGGCTCCTGGTTGCCACCCAGTGCTCCCTTACGGCTTCTCACACAGCTGTCTTCTGGAGCTGAACATTCCATTCGGATCTGCTGCCTCAGTTAAGCTAAGAAGGGAAATGTCGTAGTTTCCTCTCTTGCCATCTGTCTCAAATGCCGCTTTAGTTCTGTTTTCTATATTCTCCTTCTCCCACCCCACCTCCCTCTTTTGCCCCAGCACTTAAACACTCACATGCTCCCTCTTTTCACACATCTCTCACCCAGAACGAGTAGAATCAGAGGCCTGAAGCCTGCAGCTAAACCCACATCAATGCACAGGAACTAATGATTTTGTTTTTTATTTTTTTTTAAAAGCCCCGATGTTGAGATTGTTTTACTGCTGAGCACAGAAAACAAACAGCAATTGCCTCTCCCTATAAACGTGGGGGTTGGTCTACTTTGCTGTGGTTTTTCTGAGTCTTTCCCCCACCTACAGAAGTTTCTGGGACAAACTGACTTCTTTATTTGACTAAGTACGTTTTTCTCCTACATGCGATTATCCTGGAAAATATATGCAGAGTGGAAAAGACCAAGCAGTTCCTTTCCCTCTAGGTCTGTGTGTGAATGGGTCCGGGGAGAATGAAGACAAAACTGAGCTTTCCTTTCATGTGGGCTCTTGGCACAGGGACTTAAAGGTACTGGGATCTGGATCTCGGACACAGGTCTACTACAAGCCGACCACCTATGGAGTATGCCGCTCATGGTAACAACCGCACCCCATGCCTCTCCGGGGGCCCCCACGTCCCCTCAGTAGGTTCCACCCACAGATGGCAATTCCTTACTGAAGCGTTTTGGCTCAGGCCTGAGGAGCAGGCCCTGATGTTGGGCTGGCAGGACAAGCAGCCTTTCTTCCAGCAGGATGGATGGGACCTGGCCTGAGACAGAAGTTCAGGTCGGTGACTCCTCCATTATGTGCTCTCCTGAGACGCTGTGGCCTGGCGCAGTCAGAGGCCCACACCTGTTGGGGGAGCCAAAATGTTTAATTACTGGGACATCTCTGGCAGTAACTAACCATGGTGATACTCTGCCACATTGGCTTGAGGAAGGTCCCAAAGGCTGCTGGCCAGGCATCAACCTTTTAGATAATGGTTAATCTGGGTTCTCCCAAGAAACAGATATACCAAATCTCTCTGTCTCTCTCTATCATCTCTATCTCTGTCACCTATTTATCTATCATCTATCTATCATCTATCATCTATCTATCTATCAATCATCTATTTATCTACCTATATCTGTCTATCATCTATCTATCTATCCATCTATCTATCTACCATCTTCCAACATAGAAGTAACTGACTTATGTGCTTACAGAGACTGAAAGGTCCCAGGAGCAGCAGTCAGCAGGCTAGAGACCCTGGAGACTCGGTGGTGTTACTTTCAGCCTGAATCTGAATTCAAAGACCAATGTCCCCGCTTGAAACACAGTCAGAGAGAAGTCCCTCTTGCCCAGACTTTTTGTTTTATTCAGGTTTTCAGTTGTTTGAATGAGGGCCACCCACATTAGGGAGGGGAATCTGCTATACTCAGTCCACTGACTCAAATGTTAATCTCGTATAGAAATGTATAGAAATGCCCTCACAGACACTCCCATGATAATGTTTACCCAGAGATCCCGGCACCCCATGGCCCTGAAAAGGTGACATAAAGGTCACCATTCTAGTTGCAGATCTGAGGGAGTATCTTAGCAGAGAGCACTTGGGAGCTGGAGATAGTGATGATTTACCAGCTGGTTTGGAAGGATTTTGATATTTTAATAGATGCTTTGACTGTATCGTGTTCCAACTAATAACAGGTCTGCCTGAACATGCTGTGTGCAAGCCAGGTCAATGGTTATGGATTTTCCTGTTCATTATGTAGCAATTCCCAGAACATCTTGGAAGCTCCAATACATGACTTGGGCTTAGTTAATAAGATGCATCCATAGCTGAACTGAGACATGCAAAAAGCAAATATGGCAGAGGCTTCATCTGGGCAGCAGTGGTTGCAAGTGCCCATTTCTCTGGGCATAATGATGGCATCTATTAGCAGAGGGGTGACAGTTGTGTTGAGTGTCCACCATGTGGCAGGTGGGTTCTAACTATTCTCACACCTATTATGTCCTTGGGCCCTGCAGTCAAACTGAAGTCTGAATCCTCACTATGTGTTTGTTCTTGGGCAAGTTCCTTAATAATGTCTGTAAGCCTCAGCTGTCTGCTGTGAAAAATGGACATAATGATAATGCCTAACTCGTGGAGAGTCATAGACAGAAATGAGAATTCAGGCCAGAAAAGAAGTTGAGTCTGGGGCCTTCTGGGAGTCATCAAAATATCCCACTGGACTTGCCAGAGCTCTAGTCTGATGCTACTTATGTCATCTGAGTCCGGGAATAGGAAACCCAGGACCTATTGGGTGCCCAGGAGAGTGGGCACCAATTTGTGAATATTGGGACAGTATTATCTTTGATAATGAAGGGTTATTCTGCAATGTATTTCAACCTCCTTTGAGTTTGCCTACTATGAACTCCTTTCCTAGCCCAGGGTCATGGGTGTTCTAACAAAATTGAACTTCTGAGCCTGCAGAGTTTAGAAACAATGCAGCAAAGTGCCCTCCAGAAGATGTGGCTCATTTCCTGAAAGAAGTTTGAGGGGCAGCTCATGCTGGAAGGTGTGTCTGCCTCCCTGATACCGCCTCTTCCTCCTCCTCCGCTCTTCTCTCTCCTACGCCTCACCCCTTCATTCTTCTTCATCTTCTTTATCCTCCCTTTTCCCTATCAGTTCTGTCTTATCACTATGAGCATTTGTTGTCTCCCCTTCTCTTCTTCTAGTCACCTTCTTTTTCCTCCCACTTTTTCTCTCTCTCCCTCTTTTTCTGTCTCTTGCTCTTTTTGGCTCCCCACAAGTGTGTGCGTGCATGCACGTGAATGCATGCATGAACATGACACAGACACCAGTTGCTAATTGTCACCTGCACCTTCCACTTTCAATACACATAGAAGATGAAGACAAAGACAAACTGCAGGAAAATTGTGTATAGATGCCACTCACTTTACAAACACTTTTTTTCCAAGAAACTTTAAGAAATGAAAGGCATGAGATAGGATTATCTTGATGATTGTTAACGTTTCTAGTCATGACTTGCCTCACTTTGGCATACCCTGACATTTCACTAGGATCTCCATACATCCCCAATACCACCCTGAGCCCCCAAATTAAAGCTGCTCCTTAATGAGTGTCCAAGAAGGGAGACAGTGGATGGAATTTCAGGTCACTAAGCCATGGAGATGTGTGTAGAAGATACACAGCTATTTATATCCCCCATTTTACCCCTGAAGGGACTTTTGGGGGGCCTCTTTGGGGTATAATAGACATTGGCACATTCTACCATGGCAAACTTTGCAAGGAGTTTGGTGAGCCTGGCAAGTTCTCGGGGAGGGGGGAGCCCCAGGCAGACATGGAAACAACAACTGATATTTTTACAACACTGTTAGATCTCAAAACATGTTCACCTAATGACCTTGAAAAGTCTCCCTCTGCATGGACAGATGGGGAAACTGAGGCTCAAAGGGGCTAAGTTTTTCAGCCAAGAGCATCTAGGAAGCTGATAAGGGATGAAAACTCAAACCTAGTTCTTCCAATTTTAAATATTCTTATTTTTTTAGATTTTATTTTTAAGTAATCTCTATACCCAACATGGGGCTCAAACCCATAGCCCCGAGATCAAGAGCTGCATGCTCCACCAACTGAGACACCCAGTTCTAAATATCCTTATAATACTTGTTCAAGTGTATTACTTGAGATTAGCCCAAATGTATATCCCAAGTGATAGAAGTCACATTTCCTCAGCTATACCAAAGCAATTTGATGAGAGGAATGCACCCCATCTCCAGCAGCTGAGGCCCTTTGATTCCTCTGTAGAGAACATAGAAACACCAAGATGTAAGAGAGTAAGGACTCCATGACCATCTGGTATAGACTAGAAGGAAGAGACCAGAGTCCCAAGCACAGTGCTGCATGGTCACTCATCAGACCTCCCTCCCAGGCTGGGTGAAATAGCCCTCATTCTCCTCTTGCTCTGCTTCTAAATTTGCCAACATTAGGGCAACTTAGCTCATCAAAAACAAGAGTATTGGGAAAGTGAAAACCCTCATTATGAGCTAGAAACTATCTTATCCCTGACCTGGGGAGCTTCTCCTTGCTGGAAATGCAAATCTTTGGTTTATATCACTGTCTTTCTGCATCTGGTTAATTCAGGAGTAGCAACACAGTTGGGCATCTAAAATTCAGCCAGGCTGAAGACCACTCACTGACCAGTGGCGAGATGGAATAGACTGGTACATCCTGGGGACCTCCCAGTGGTCAGCAGGCAGGCCTGCAGGCAGATTGGCTTTGCCACACCCTTTTATAACAGTGTTTATAACTTCAACAATCTGGAAACATTAGAAATGCTAGGGACTGAGCAAACTGTGGTAGAGATGGCCTGAGGTCATGAAAGACCCCTAGAGAGGAGGAGATGAAGGAGGTGCTATGGAGACAGGACTTTTGACTGTTATGAAAACTGTAAAGCAGCATGAAAGGTGTCTGACATGGTGCTAAATAGAAAAAAATATCAGCCTGAAATGATAATGGCACATAATTAAACACCTCTAAAAAAGTATGAAGGTATCAGGATCAAGATTGGAAGAATGGAGGTGAGCAAACAAAAACAGTTAGTTATTATATTCTGAGTGAAAATCTTTGAAATATTTTAAATGTTTTATTAGCTAGTTTTTACTGTGCTACTGCTGCTTGACAAATAGCCCCACAACTTCTGATGGCTTATAACAACATATTTATGTCTTGCCATTTGGTTTGCAGAGTGATTGCGGGCCAGATGTGGATCAGCTTGGCTAGGCTGGACTCAAGAACTTTAGGTTCGGTTCGGCTTAGTTTCGTTTTGAAACTCTGACTAAAGTCACCTTGGTGACCCAGGGCATGACCTCCTCATTGCAGAGATCACATCATATGTGAAGACGTATGATGCCTCTTATGATATTGTCTTGGAACTGGGAAGTGTCACTTCTGCCCACATTCTATTTGCCAAAGCAAGTCGTATATGACCAAGCCCAAAATAAGTGGGATGAAGAGATGATTCCATTCAGCAACTGTTGAATTGTGTCCACTAAAGTTCCTATGGAGTCCTCTTAACCCCCAGCACCTCATAATGTGCTTCATTTGGAAATAGGATCTTCACAGAGATAATCGAGTTCAAATGAAGTCATTAGGGTGGGCCTTCATCTAAAGTGACTAGTGTCCTTATAAAAAAGGGAAATTTGGACAGAGAGACATAGGCTGAGAGAGGACAATGCGAAGACACAGAAAGAAGACATTTGCGAGTCAAGAAGATCTGCTTCTCACGGCCCTCAGGAGGACCCTGCCATGTTAACACCTTGACCTTGGATTCTAGCTTCCAGAAATGTGAGGAAATAAATTTCTGTTGTTTAAGATTTTTATTAAAGTTAAATTTAAAAAGTTCTGTTTGTTCTGGAGACTAATTAACCCAGAAGCCATGGCAGGAGAAGGAAGGGAAGGAAGAATTAAAGACACATAATGCAATTTGTGACAATGTTGTTCCAATAACCATTTAAACATGTAAAATATAGTGAAAGGCACACTGAAAGTCCTTTCCTTGGGCTCCTGGGTGGCTCAGCTGGTTAAGTGTCTGACTCTTGATTTTGGCTCAGGTTGTGATCTCCCAGTTTGTGGGATCGAGCCCTGTGTTGGGCTCTGCACTGATAGCATTAAGCCTGCTAGGGTTCTCTCTCTCCCTCTTTCTCTGCTCCTTCCCTGCTTGTGATCACTCTCTCTTTCTCTCTCAATAAATAAATAAACTTAAAAAAGGAAGCCCTTTAGGTTCCTGAGTGGCTCAGTCAGTTAGGTGTCTGACTTTAGCTCAGGTCATGATCTGGTGGCTTGGGGCTTCAAGGTCCACATCAGTCTCTATGGTGGCAGCTCAGAGCCTGAAGCCTGCAACAGATTCTGTGTCTCCCTCTCTTTGCACCTCCCCCACTCACACTCTGTCTCTCTCTCTCTCAAAAATAAATATTAAAAAAACCCCAAAGTCCTTTTCTCATAATCAATAAGTCTATAACAATAATAACGCAGCAACAATGAGACACTTAAAATGTAAGCATTACCACATGCCAGAAATTATCCTAAGCTCCATAAATATATAAACTTATTTGAACCTCAAAACAAAATAATATCTGAGTAGAATCTACTATTACCTTCAACTTAAAAATAAGTGAACTGTGGCCCAGAGAGGTTAAGCCACTTGCCTAAGCTCACACAGCATAGTGGTAGAGTCGAGATATAACCCAAGAGAGTTCTGTTTCCAGAAGCCTAGCGCCTAACCTCTTTGCTATATGCCGGCCTTCACACTCAAAACTACATTTTTCCTTTAGTGCTAACTCAGTATATTTGAATTATGTCCATATCAGGCAGGCAAATTTTATTTCTTATCACGGCCCACAATCTTACATGGTCCAGCCCCTATGTAATTTATTGGCCTTCTTTCTTTTACTCCAGACATACTGACCTTCTTTTGGTTCCTGAACATGTCAAGCTGGTCCCTGCCTTCAAGCCTTTTCGTGCTGTTCTTTCTGCCTTGAATACGCGCCCCCAGATCTTTGTATGGACGCACCTTGTTATTTAAGTCTGAGCTTAGATGTGACTTTCCCCAGGGAGGTGTCTCCCTGCCGCCCACCAAACCAGCTCTCTGCCACCTTAGCTCCTCTTCCTCTCACCATATTCTTCATTTGTGTTCACAGCTCTTACCAATAGCTGAAATTCTCTTTCAAAATTTTATCTACTTGTTTTTTGTCTGTCTCCGTCTCTCTAGAATGTAAATCCTATCAGAAAAGGGATTTTGTTTATCTTGCTCATCAAGTATTCATAGTAGATGGAGTGGTTCATGGAAAAGAATAGGGGCTCATTAAATATTTGTGGTAAATGAATAAAGTTCTCACTTGGCCATGACATTAAGTGGAAGCACTCACCCTGAGAACTCTTGTCTTCTAGAAGGCACAAGGAGGTCTGGGGACACATAATCCACATAGATGCAGAATGATTCCACTGAAGCTAAATTGTATTTCCAAGCAAACACAATCTTTAAGTCTTAGTCATTGTGGTTAGAGGCAAGTGAAGTCATCCATTCCACCCAAAAAATAAAGGTCAGAGGGAAAATGGTCATATAAGATGCGTGAAGAACAGATATCAAAAGTTGAATTTCCATAGAGTTGGATTCACAATAATTACTGTACTGGATGAAGTTGGGTCGGTCTGAGCCCTCCTAGAGAAGGTGCTACTTCAGTTGTCTGGGTCCGGGTTAGGTCTGGGCAGCTGAGCCATCTGGAGAGGGTTAGGGCTTGGAGCCCAGGGTCTGATCTCTACTTGGCTGCAAATACCTCATTGTTCTGCTACTGCCTCACGGGCTGGATGTCTGTGCTCTTGAATTTGTATGGGAAGATTGGGACTCTGACTTATTTCTATTTTTCATGAAGCCATCTAGGGGACCGAGGTGGGGTATAAGTCACCAAGCTTCTGAGGGCACAGCTCTCACCACAGTCCTAAGGGCCTGCGCTGACTGCAAGACATCTCAGACTGAGTCCTGAAACTGAGTTGGCTGCTGCTGCAGCTGCCGGCCTCTTCCTCCCACACCCCAGCCTGACGCTCGTCCCCTCCGCACAGGCAGTGCATGTGGTGGGCGAGCGGAGACTAGAATGCCCGCAAAGTTAGACCCTGCCTCTGTTTTGGAGTGACTTGTTAGATGAGAAAGTCACTAGTGATTTAGTCCCTAGGGGTTCACATTATCTTTTCTTAAAGAACTCAAGACTCTTAGCAGAATTTGATAAATGTTGATCTTGACGAGATGGTAGAGATTAATAATTTGAAGACTCTTTTAACTTTCTGCAGAGAATAGATTCATCTACTTTTCAAGATGGCCAGGATGTGGGGAAGGGAGGAGAAGAGTTCTGGACCCCACATCTCTGTCATGATGGAGGGCTGCCTCCCAGGAGAACAGGCTTGGGAATCAGTGACTTGACCCCCAGGCTGAAGGAACTCACTCAAGATTACTTAAGTTCCAAAAAGGAAAATTTAAATAAGGATCAAGTTTATCATTCTCCGAGGAGGTCTGCTGACATTAGTAGACATTCATCTCTTTGTTTCTATGCTCATAAAAATTTTTTTAAGTTAGATTTTATGTACTGAAAACTTTATTGAGGCATATGTATATACAGGAAAGTACACAAATCTCAAGTGTAAGTGTACAGCCGATCTTTTTTTTTTTTTCCAGACTGATCACACCTGCATAACCAGCACCAGATCAAGAAGCAGAATCATTGCCCACGTCTCCGGACACCTTCTCACTCCCCTTTCCACTCAGCTCCCACAAGGCAACAGCTCTCCTGGTCTCTAACACCTACATGAATGAAGGGCCACCATGAAGTTGATTGCCAAGTGCTTCAAAGCCATCTCAGGATAAATGTGTTCTGCCTCCTAGTTTTATTGCTATTTCTTGTATTTATTATTACTTACATTTACTATTAGACCACCGTATGATAATAAATAATATAACTGAATTGGAATCTCACTCACTGCTCAAGTTCTGCTGAATTAACAAATCTATTCCTTTTTGCTACTACTAATAATCGTTAAGACTTCCAAAGTGTTACCACGTGCCAAGCATTGTTCTGATTACTTTACATAAATGGACTCATTTAATTTTCGTGACAGCCTGATGTAGTGTTTTTATTATCGTCCCCATTTTAAAGGCATGAACTTCAAATGTGCCCTTATTGTTGCTGCCAATCATATGGTTATTAAATCACACAGTGATTTCACATTTTTTCCTTCCTTCTCAAACCTTGATTCTGCCTCCTCCATCCTCACACTCTTAGCTGATGACCTTGTTCATCACAATTAAAGAAGAGCGTCTATGAACTCCCACTCCTACAGCTCTAGTGAATGGGGCAAGTGAGTGGGGCAAGTTCTAAGTATTAAAATTAGGGCTTAAGTTCCATGAATTGGGGCTTTAGCTAGCTAGCCACTAGCTTTAGAAAAAGAACATTGCTAAGGGACTAAATACGAAAAATAGCCCAAGACAGCAGAGATGGTATAACTTTTCTGGAAGCAATTGGGTGATGTGTATCAAAGTCCTTAACAATGTTTGTATCTTTTAACTCGGTAATTTCACTTTATTGGAATCTAGAACAAGGAAATAATCCTAATGAAGAGTAATGACATTATAGCCAGCCCCAGTCTTCTTTGGGGCCACTTCTTTTGGATGCTCAGCTGGAACTGTTCTCAGCTAATTTGGCAGCACTTGTCACAATAGTAGCTGAAGACAGGAGAGGTCCTTAGAAAGTCAGGAGGGAAAAAAAAGAAAGTCGACAAAAGAATACACATTTCTCATTTGAGTCTGCATTCTGTTGTCTTGGGGAAAAGAATTATTGCTTGCTGTGGTGAAATACACTTTCCATGCGATAAAACACTGAGGCTGGCTGGAGCTCTCATCGCTGGAAAGGCTGAATAGGATTGTGCTCACAATTCTATTCCACAAGTTTGCAAGATGGGAACTTCCCAGTTACACTCTAGAGCTTGTGACTCCTGAGCATAGCAAACCTCTGTTAACATCTGGCCAAATATGAGGCTCTAGGGTTTCAAAGACACAAGAAGAGACTGGGGGCTGGGAGGTGAAGGGTGGGCGGGTATGAGAGATAGGACACCCTTGTTCTGTAAGCAGGCTCCTTAGACATGCTACTTTATGACTCCTGGGCTTTGAGTTGTCCTCTGTGTACTTTCCTCACAGCTTAACGAGAATATTTATGTGTCCCTATAGGTTCCTAACTCTCTCTCTCAGCTCTCTCAATATCCTGGGAATGTGTGCGAAGTTCTTACCACTTACCGCAGGTGTGTACACATTAAAGCTTCTCACACCCTTAAGGAGATTTGGAGTTTTAGGGTGTCTTCCTCAAAGTCACTTTCTATCTCCTGTCTGGGATCCCCACTGGTAAAAAGAAGGTAACATATAGAGGTTCTGGATTGACTCAGGTGACTGTGGAATTAAAGAGAGGTGACGGGAAACATCTGGGCGATCCAGGAACTTTGGGTCAGGTGGTACAAGGGAGAAAAAAAGGACTCTTAACTCCAGTGAAGCAAGAGGAACTTCTAACTTATCAGAAAAGGCATCTTTCCCCACTAGTTCCCAGAGGAGGTCTATGAAAGACACTGGACATCTGTGCATTGGATGGAGCCTCCAAACCAGCCCACTCACCCTGCTTGGTAGCCTTCTCCAGACTCCCCATGTGGTAACGCAGTAGACATGAGGGTCGCCACAAAGCAGTGCTAGTCTGAACTATAACCTCCCTCTCAAAAATCTCGGGTTTCTGCTGGGAATCGGAAAATTACTAAGTGATAGGATTCCTTTCTCCCTGACATGGCCAGCTTCTCCACCCACCACAGAACCCACAACTTGGTATACATACAACCTCCCCAGGATCTTCTCCCTAGGAAGTTCCACCCCACAAATTTAACTCACATATGTTCTCTGCAGGATTGTCAGTGCATCAAAAAACAGGTTTTGAAGAAATGTATGTGGAGTTGCAGTAAATTGTCTCCAGAATTTGTAGACAAAGTCAGGAAAAGAGCAAACTCTCAGATGGGGACTAGTAAGAATTAATGTAAGTGGAGGAATGTGGCCTCATCAGAAGACTTCAGAAAGATGTAGGGAGCAGTCTCATCGTTCATAGACTTTCAGAGTCTGGAAGGAATAGTATGTGAGAGTGCCTGAGCAGTATTGGGCAGTGTAGGTAACTGACAAGTGCTAGCAGTTTTTTGGTCACTTCTAGTCCAAATTGCATCTGAGGTGTAAATCATTTTGGACCTCTCTGCTAAATCATCTCTTCTTATATGAATATAAATGTATTTCTTTGTAGTTTCCTTTTAAAAATGTTTATTTATTTATTTTTGAGAGAGAATGAGAGAGAAGACATGTATGAATGAGCTGAGAAGAGGCAAGAGAGGGAAAGAGAGAATTCCAAGCAGGCTCCATGCTCAGTACAGAGCCTGACAAGAAGCTCAATCTCATGACCATGAGGTCATGACCTGAGCTGAAATCAAGAGTCAGACATTTAACTGACTGAGCCACCCAGGCACCTCTTTCTGTAGTTTCCTTTTATATTCTCATATCTATTCCTGGGGGCTTTGCAGAATAAGTTTTATCTCTTTTCACCATGACATACTTTAATGTTAATTTGTTTTTGAGAGAGAGACAGAGACAGAGAGACAGAGATAGCATGAGCAGGGGAGGGGCAGAGAGAGAGGGAGACAGAATCTGAAGCAAGCTCCAGGCTCTGAGCTTGTCAGCACAGAGCCTGATGTGGGGCTCAAACTCACATACCATGAGATGATGACCTGAGCCAAAGTCAGATGCTCAACCAACAGAGCAACCCAGGTGTCCCCACCATGACATACTTTAAAACATCTGAAAGCAGCCATTTTGTTTCCCAAATATTCTCTTCAATGTAAAAGTCCCCAAGTCCTTACCTATTCTGCTTGTGACCTACTTTTCAAGCCTTCATCACCTGTTCACTCCCTCTGACTGTACTTGTATTTGTCTTTGTCCTTCCTAAAAGGGTGACCATGAACTGGATGCTATTCTGTAAGAAGAATGTTAAATAGCACAGAAAAAAACAAGATTATCACATTTTTATCTGTTATTTTTACAGGCTGATATCAAATTTGTTTCATTATCTGGCTTGTTTCAGAAACTATGTGACTATGATAATTCCTACTATCTTACCATCCATGAAAATCTTCAAAGGTTTTTAGCTATTTCCTCAATCTATTAGTGAAGATTACTAATTGTTCACCAAAAGCTGTTTTCCTCTTCTTTCCATCATAGTTGGATACCTGGCTACTCAGCTAGAGATTACATTTCCCAACCTCCTTTGCAGTTAGGGGTGGTCATGTTAGTGTATTCTTGCCAGTTGAATATAAGTGACAATGATGTACTCAACTCCCAAGTTTTGGACTTCAAATATCACCTGTGTGCTTCTCTGTTCATTTTCCTCCTTCCCAAAGATGACACCTGACCAGGCCTGTAACCAAACATCCAGATCAGGATCATACTCTAGGGTTTGGTAGAACCACAAGATTAAGGAGAATGAGCCCTTCAGTGATCAGTGGAGAAGAAAATTGACCAATCGGGACCTTTAACATTGGGATTTGTATTAGTCAGCTACTGGATAATAATGTTGCATAACAACCTTAAGAGATCAGTGGCTTACAATAAAATAAAGGAGACAGAATTTTTTTTTTAAGGAGACAGGATTTTAAAATAAAAGTATGACAACCTAAACTCATTTCTTTGGCAGGGTCTGAGGCATTTTCAGAGAAAAGGATGGGGCTAAAGGCACCACAATCCCACTGAATTTCTGGAACTGCAAAGTCATAGACCAGGTATTGGATTATGCATCCTTACCTGGTACTGACAACAGGGAAGACTCAGCCTGCACAGATGCCTGCTCTTTTGAGGGTAGATTGCTACACTGGTGGCCGCCAGTGAACCACACCACTTGGTGTTTATACCCTTGTGTACCACCTCTCACACTGACTCTGTACCTAACCAGAGACTTGGTTTGGTCATTAGACATTAGCAAAGTGATACAACAGATGCTCGATAAATAAATTCACATTGGTTTGAGTAAATTCACAATGGGTTTATCCATTTGAAGTGCTCCTTCTTGAAACTCAACTGTCATGCTATAAAGACATTGGGGCTGAATTACTCAATGGGGAGAGGTCCTGGAGGATGAGAGGCCATCTTGGACGTCTCATATCCAGCCCAGCTCCCAGCTGAATAGAGCCCATGAGTGACCTCAGCTATGCCATGTGGAACAGAAGAGCAACTCAGCTGACACCAGTTGTCCACAGAATCATGAAAAATTATGAATCACTGTTGTTTTAAGTCAGTTTTGGGGGCAGTTTCTAAAGCTACAAAGGATAACTAAAACATGTCTCCTCTCTAAAATTTTCTTGGCTAGAAAATTCATCAGAAAATGCAGATGTCTGGCCTAGGACCCTTGGAGAAAATTTTCTGGCACTGGGAGCATAGCCAAAGGGCCCTGGAAGTAGAATCTGGAAATGTCTCTGTTCTCCTGAAAATTAAAAATATTTTACTCACAAATCCTGAAAAGAAAAAGAAATCCTTAAACCATGTGATATAAGAATGTTCCAATAACTATCCAGAAAAGACCAAGCTCTCACTCAGTGCCCTTCATTCCTCTCTCCCATATCTATTTTCTTCCTCAGTAAATATATCAATTTAAGGGAAGGCTATAGATTTTTTGGTTCTCCTGAGACAGCAAGAGAGACAACTCCCTTCAAATGCCTCCTGTTCCATTGCCCAATCTTTTTTGAGGTGGCTCAGTGTGTGATGGGCTATATGTCCCTGAAGACTGAAGAGGAAATCTTCCTGGTTAATGCCAGAGAAAGTTCCCCAGAGAGATAAAAATCATCATCTACTGAGGTCATTAAAAGTAGGACCGGGTAGGGGCGCCTGGGTGGCTCAGTCAGTTAAGCATCCGGCTTCAGCTCGGGTCATGATCTCACAGTTCATGGGTTCAAGCCCCATGTCAGGCTCTGTGCTGACAGCTAGCTTAGGGCCTAGGAACTGTCTCAGATTCTGTATCTCCCTCTCCCTCTGACCTTCCCTTGCTGGTACTATCTCTGTCTCTAAAAAAATAAATAAAAAACATTAAAATTTTTTTTTAAAAAGTAGGACTGGGTAATGCACCTCGGAAATATTTTGGGTTTGTTGTCAGCTGAAAGTATATGACTCCCTACTATCCCCACTTGCTTATGGATTCTATGACCCTAAGTCAGGATGTGTGGTTCCAAATATTGTTAAATGTACCAAGAGGTTTATATTCCAAAGCACCAAGACCGGCATTTACAATCCCTTCTTTTTAAGCATGTGCACTGAGCAAGTTTTGAACTTTGCCCAGAAACAAGTTTTCATTTATTCATTGAATAAATATTTTTATTGGGTACTTACCCTGGCTGGATATTCAGCAGGGATCAATTCAGTGGCCGAGTAGATACCTTGTTTGAGGCTAGGCGTCACACATTCTTCCCTTTGGAAGAGCCAACCAAACATTTTTTTTTTCTTTTTCTTTCTTTCTTTTTTTAAACTTTCTTCTGGAACCAGTCCAGTGCGGCTTCTCTCCTTCCTCAAGCCAAGGGTGAGCCCATGATCTAAGCCAGGCCAATTAAATGTTCTCACTCTGGATTTTACATCAAAACAGATTATTAAAGGAATTGAAAACAAGTTGGCATTCAGGGATCTCACACTCCAATCAGGCTGTTTTTACCAGAACATTTCCTGCCATTTTAGCTTCCTACATTCTAGAGCTGCCTGTCCCTGCTCATTTCCAAGCCTGTTCTCTGGCCTGACCACTAACTCCAGATGCCCTTCTGACAAATTCCCCTTTTATTAGGTTAGCCTAAGGTTTCTTAGATTGATTTTGGTTACTTTCATCCGAGACACCATGATGGCTACAAAAATGAGTGAAATAGACATAATCTCAGCCTTCAGAGACTAACAATTGAGTCAGAAGACATACACTGAACACACAAAAAGTACATATTACAAAAAGCTGTGAAATAAATGGAAGAGAAGAGAATAGTAGGATGACCTGATGGAGATTGTGGGCTGCTGAAGGCCACAGCGAGATCTGAAGGGAGAGCAGGCTTGGAGAGAGAGCGGAGGGAAAGGGCTTTTCCAGCAGAGGACAGGAGACAAGTAAAGGTCCTGAGGCAGAGAGAAGTTTCTTGTATTAGGAGAAGGAATGGAGGCTGGCATCTTCAGGAGGAGTCCAAGCTGAGGCTAGAAAGATGGGCTCAGGCTGAGCATACACAGTGTTAAAGTTCTAGAGAGAACTTAAACTTGGTTTCAAGACAACAGGAAGAGACTTTCAGAACATTTTAAGTGTGTGAGTGAGATGATGTGATTAGATTTTTAAACAATCCTCCTCCCTCCCCACCTGGTGGCTATATAGCTAGCTGGCTTAGAGGACAAGACCCAGGGAGTCGCTGAGTGATCTGGGAGGGTGAGGAGTGCTTTGGCTCCCTGGTAACAAGGGAGAGGAGGAGAAGCAGAGTCTTAGTAGGATTTACAGGTGTTTGTGTGCAGAACCTCCTGCTCCAGGGTGTGACTGCCTGTGGACAAGGACATAGTCCTGCTCGTTCCTAACATCCCCTGCAGGTCCTAAACGCTTTGTGCTTCCCGCAGAATTTCACAATTTACAAAGTCCTTCTCTATCCAACTCTCCTTTGATCCTTGCAGCAACTCTGAGGGCGAATAAAGTAACTAAGGCGTGGAAGGTGAGGTTAAGTGGTTGAGCCACACAGTCGAGGGCAACCAAGCCAGAACTCAGAACCCACCCCTCCCCCAATACACCCCATTGCACCAGCTCCGTGTCTAACCTATAAACTGTAGAATCCCCAGAAATGTTTGCAGATCTGGAAATAAACTGAGATGTTTTCTGCTGCCCTTTAGGGGTCCACTTGAACCTGGGTGCTGTGAGATGGTCGTAGAACATCATCGACATCCATCTCCCTGTTGGGCTTTGACCAGAGTACGCTGAGCACTTCTTGGCCAAGTCATTCATTCCTATCACCCTTTATCTCATTCTGCCTGGATTCATTGAATCTTTTCTAAATTTTTCTTATGTCTTTATTTTATTTTGAGAGAGAGAGAGAGAGAGAGAGAGAGACAGAGAGAGAGAGAGAGACAGAGAGAGAGAGAGAGAGAGAGACAGAGAGTACCTGGGTGAGGGGCAGAGAGAGAGGGAGACACAGAAGCTGTAGCAGGGTCCAGGCTTTGAGCTGTGAGCACAGAACCCAATGCAGGGCTCAAACCCACGGACCATGAGACCATGACCTGAGCCGAAGTCGAATGCTTAGCCGACTGAGCCACCCAGGCGCCCCTCGTTGAATCTTTTCTATCATCCTTCCCTCGAATGCCTACTTTCCTTTGCCTAGATTAGTGTCTAAGCTGGCAGCATTGGCATCAGTTGGAAACTTGTTAGAAATGGAAGCTCTCAGGCCCCACCCCAGACCTATTGAATAAGAAATTATGGGGGTGGCCTGGCCATCTGTGCTTTAATAGGCCTGCCAGCTGATTTTGACACATGCCAAAGTTTGAGAACCCCTGGTCTAGATCTTTCCAGGAGCAGCCCCCGAAGCTGCAGACAGCTGAGCTCAGCGAAGGATGTGTTTTCTAGAAACCCCAGTCAGGGGCTGAAGTCACCGATGGATCTCGCTCAAGCTGTGGGCCTATCGGACTGAAAGGTGGTGACAGCTCCCAGCTGAAGAAGCTAGTGAAGCTCTAAAGGGTCTCTCGCTTCCATGACTACACCAGATCCCAGGAGGAGGTCTGGAGGAGGGTAAAAGGGAAAAGCTGTGTATCCTTCTTGCCTTTGTCCTTAGCACTCACGCCTCCTTTGCCCACCAAACATTTGCAACCATAAGGTGCCTGAGACCATGATGGGTTCAGGGAGTACAGATTTGAGCTTTCTTGGGGACAGGGATCAGTCAGGTGGATAAATGACAGCAGGTGACACTGTGACGTACCCTAGCGGGAGTGTGTCTTAGTCATCCAGGTGTCATAACAAAATACCACAGACACGTGGCTTAAATGATGGATGTTTCTTTTCTTTAAAAAATTTTTAAATATTTATTTTTGAGAGGCAGAGGAGGGGGGGGATGCAAGTTGCGTAGAGGCAGAGAGAGAGGGAGAAACAGAATCTGAAGCAGGCTCCAGGCTCTGAGCTGTCAGCACAGAGCTTGCTGCCGGGGTTGAACTCATAAACTGTGAGATCATGACCTGAGCGGAAGTTGGACACTTAACTGACAGCCTCCCAGGTGCCCCCAAGGTCCAATTAAAGAGACTGATAATACCAAGTGTTGGTGACTATGTGGAGCAACTAGAATTCTCTTAACACTACTGACGGGCATGTGAGCCAATGTCCAAACTGCGGAATGCTGGCAGCATCTGCTAAAGATGAACATACTTACATGCCCCCTGACTCAGCAGTTCTGTACTTTCAAATATAGGAGGTGATGGTGATGCTTGAAGGAATCGGATTGTATCGCGTCCTCACACAATTTACTTGCCTTTCCTTTTGCCTCCTCTCTTGTCAGAGCCCTTTCATGGAATCAAGAGACATGCCATGAAATACACAATGTGTTGGTTTGTGTTTCTCTGTTTGTCGTGAGCCACCTCTTCTCTCATGGTCTCCTGTCCCCTGAGTGCATCACACAAGCCACTCTACGCCACATGCTGACATTTTCACTGACACAGCAGGTAGGCTCATTGTAGAAACAGAGTAATTATGAATTGTTTACATGAACCAAAACTTGGAAGCATCATCAGAGGGGTTCTCTGGACACTGCTGTGCCTCTGGCAGGAGCTGAAGACCGCAGAGCTAGTCCTTGTGCCTAGCAGGAGCTCAGCACATAGAATAAAATGATATTTTAGAATTGAATGGACTCCCCTTTGATTTGCTTGGGGCAGACTCCGTGTAACTCCTCTTACTGGTCTGATTCCAGACTGGATAGCTTGACCACTGCTCTGCTCAGCTGAAAAATAATGTAGACTTGCCTCTGCCGACTTCTTGGCCAATTTTTCCAGTCTTTAAACTACGATCTTGGAGAGTTGTCCTGTATGTGTCATTCACAGGACTTCCCCCTTATGGTCATTGTTGGAGTAACTGCACAGAGCAGCATGCCCACCATTGGTTTAGACCAATACGCAGTTGTCTTTTGTTGTTTGTGGTAGTTATGTTCTATGCAGTCATCAGGACCACTGAAACAGTGAAAACAGACACATTGTTCTTAGAGGAAAATGCTCGTGCGCACACACACACACACACACACACACACACACCTCACATAGATTGTAATCCTAAAAACTAAAAACAATTTTTCCTGGTAGATTCTATTTTCTTTATTTTACAAAAAGGAAAACAGGGTTCAGAAGTGTGAAGTGATTGCCCTAGGCTACTTCGCCAACGGGTGCCAGGGTTGGGATTCAAACCCTATACCTCTGGCCCCAGAGACAGCTTCTTGCACTGCACTGTGCCTCTCCCACCCCTCATTCCTCTGGACACTTCCGTGTGAGCACTGGAACCAGAGGGCAGAGCGCAGCCTTGACCCACCTCTGTCGGGAATGTGCGGACTGGGTAACTCAAAATTTCTACATTTCTTCATTCATCAGCAAATGACAATGAAAGGGACTGCAAGTATTTGATTTGTGGGTTACAAGTAAATTTTAGCAAGTAAGTGCTATTTGCAAATACAGAATCCATGAGTAATGATAGTCTGTATACACTTATATTTTTCATGAGAACTTAAATCTTCTACCCCATCTTTCTATCCCTGGCCTCTCTCCCCAAAATAAGCTACATCCTCAGGACTCCAAACTTTTCAAAAGTCTTTGATGTTTATTAATAATTTTCAAAAAATGTCATCAAAATGTATATCTATGGAAGCTAAAAATAGGGTTAAGGAGACAGATGGACATATGGGGTTGTATTTGATCTTTATGGGTCCAGCCAGCACCATCCCACCTGGCTTTGAGAAGGTATGGCAGACCCTGGAAATGTCTGTGGCCCATATTTATTTGATCTTCAGAATAAATGGGGGAAGTGAGATACCATTTTCAGGCAGGGGGATTAGACTGCCTAAAAACATATGCAGCTGAAGGAAGGGAGATCTGCCTGAAATGGACAGATTATTCTGCTAAGGCAGAATAATATTGTGGGATTTGAAGGAACAAAAGAATATCTAAGTACCTGTATCTTGACAAATTGTGCAATAATTCTCATACCATTATCCCCAACCCTGCTGTTCTATTTCAATGTCTCTTTACAGTGGAATAGTAATTTTTCCATCTTATAAGGATTACAAAATGTCCTTTTTTCACCAGAGTGTCTTTTTTGACCTAGTCAGAAGTCACACACCATCATATCTTCAATACTATTGTCTAATAGCTTGGCCCTATCCTGCATGGCAGGGGTGGGGCTTCGTGGGGACTGCTCAAAACCATGAAACACAGAAAGCAAGAATTGTGTGTGTGTTGGGGAGACTGGCCACCACAACTGCTACACTAGGTTATCCTGTGCCCAGCGACTGCCATGGGTTCCTTACTGTCTGGCTGTGTGGCACCAAATCAGAACCCGACTGACCCCCTTATCATCAACCCCAGTTCTCTAGACCCCATTTCAGAAGCTCTGGGTCTTGTTACGTTTTCAGCCTGCTGCTTCCTACATGGGACAGCCCACATCTGCCTGTGCGTTCCTACCAGCTTGAAGCCTCCTTTCTACTCATCCTCCCCAAGCCAGGACTGTCTTCCTCTGGATAGAGCTCTGACCAGGGAGTAGCGGCATGTGCAAGGCTTCTGGGAGAGAACTGACCCTGCAGGAAGAGGGTGCCAGGCTCCTAGACCATGATGAACCGCAGAGATCTAAGAGGCGAGGCCACTCAGAGCCAGTGAGGAGGATGGGGAGAAGGAGGCTGCTGTCATTCAGATGTGCCCTCAACCAAGTCCCTTGGAAGTTTATATTTGAGTCCTGAAGGAGACTGAGAAGCCGGGAGCAAGGAAACACTCCAAGACTTCTCTCACCGCTTATGCTGTGAGCCACAATGGTAACAGGCAGTTAATCCTCATGTAGCAAAGTGTAATTCTCAGGGCATCAGAGTCATCAGGAAAGAATGCCCAAGGGCACCTGGGTGGCTTCGTTGGGTAAGCATATGACATTTGATTTTGGCTCAGGTCATGACCTTGTGGTATGTGAGTTGGAGCCCCACGTCAGGCTCTGTGCTGACAGTGTGGAGCCTGCTTGGGATTCTCTCTCTCCCTCTCTCTGCACCTCCTCTGCTGATTCTCTCTCTTTAAAAATAAATAAATAAACTTGAAAGAGAAAGAAAGGAAGGAAGGAAGAAAGAAGGGAAGAAAGAAATGCCCAGCCTAGTGTGCACACCCTGGAAAGACCCTCTCGGGCACTGTGGGCATCACCTAACAGAGTCAGAGAAGGACCAGGATGTGGTGGCTGCCATAGGGTGGTCAAGAGCACTTTTCCGAGAGCACCTCTGAGACATTCTCTGTGGGCTCCCAGAAACGATTGCCCTGCTGGAGGCTGGGTGTCCTGAGAGGGAGACCTGGACAAATGTGGTCCACTGTTCACATCGTTAATATGACTCTGCTGGCACTCCCCAGAGGAGCCCAGGCTCTGACTTTTCCTGCTGAGGCTGAGAACAAGCTCCTCCCTTTTGTAGCGCTTTGGGGGATTTGAGAAGAACAAGTGCATTGTGAATGCTGCCTTAAGCCCCTGTCCATTTGATTTCAGTAAACAAAGACACTCATCTCCTGCAAACTCCCAGACCGGAACCCTTTGCGGGGAGGGAGTCCCTGTACTGATGACTAGGAGGAAACGATGTTCGCAACTCAAAAGCAGGGTTTTTTTTTCCTGAAAGGTAGGGGTAAAAAGAAAGTTGGGAATCCAACTATACCTTAACCTCTGTAAGCAAAGGAGAAAAACAGGAGGTGTGGCATCTTCTTGTATTTCTGAGGATGGAATCGGCATCTTCATTTATCATCCGTGATAATAGGTAGAAGTAGTCATGACTGAGCTGGGTCACAAAGAGTCCTTGACTGCCAAGAGATTTCAATCTAGTAGGGAAAACTCTCCAAACAGTGTTTGCTGAGTGAGAGCCGAAGTCAGGGCAGTGGGGGTGGTGGGGAAGGAGGTGCCGGGGCCTTGGACAGACATGCACAGGTAACGGTGGCAGAGGTCCCAAGAGGGAGACATCTCTCAGGCTGGAGCCGAGGGCCCTTGAGGGAAGAGGTTGGGGTGCAAGTCTGGCAAGTGGGATTTAAAAGGGGTGGAGGGGCCGCCTGGGTGGCTCAGTCTGTTAAGCTCCTACTTTGGCTCAGGTTATGATCTTGCAGTTTGTGAGTTCAAGCCCTGCATCAGACTCTGTGTTGAAACCTCAGAGCCTGCCTCAGATCCTCGGTCTCCCTCTCTCTCTGTTGCTCCCTGACCCATGCTCTGCCTCTTTGTCTCTCTCTCAAAAATAAATAAACACTATTTTTTTAAAAGGGTGGAGGGGTGTGGAAAGGAGGAAGGGAAAAGACATTGACCTCATGGGCAAAGCCCCAGAAATATCCCTTTTAGCCCAAACTCAGTTGGTAAAATCTCTGTTGGTACCTGAGAGATATTCAGTCAGTGCCTTTCTTTTGCTGTGAAGGTGCAAACACGGGGTCCAGCTCAGTGAAAACTGTGTCTCCTACATCTCCCCCTTCTCCTTGTTTCCATTAGCTCATCTGCACACCAATCAATGACAATTATGGCCTCTCACGTAATTTAACCATCAGACTGTAATGGCAGGTAAAATAAATCTCCACTGTGGCAACTAAACATTGATTTTCTTCAGCAGAAATCTCTTCACTTACAGTCAGGATGCTGCAGATGTGAAGTCTGCTCTGGCAGACCTGCTGGTGCATGCCAGGAGTGGGTTGGAAATGATCCTGGAAAGGCTATGTTCTTCAGATGTCGTGGAACAATGTGGGGGCCACACGGCAACTCCAGACTTGGCGGGGGGCAGGTGCAGACACACTGGATGGCAGGGGGCATGGGGGGGGGCGGTTGGGAGGGCAGCAAGGCCCAGGCATTGGGAAATGATGTCCACTTTGCCAGTCCCTGATTTTCTAATGAGAGGAGGACAAGGTGCTATGATCCCATGTGTAGGATTTATTTGGTGTCTCATCTTTACTGTTCCTCACCAGGCCCCGGTGTGCTCGGCCTTCTCTAAACACAGCAAGGTTCAGGGCAAGCCACCTGCATATGCCCACAGTGCACATTAAGGGCAAAGCGGTCCCACCCACCTTTGTCAAGGGGAAGGTGGAGGATTGTAGTTTTAGGCATATGGAGTGCGGGTTTCCCACCATTGGTGCTTGGAGACCTCATTTTCCTTTACTTCAGTATTTCCCTGAGTGAATACCGAGTCATGGTGATGGAGGCCAAGGTGGCCATGTCAATCCACTGGACGTGAGTCTGGGTTTCAGCTGTCCCCACTGGACAGTTTTCTCATTGCAGGTTCTGAGATCCAAAGGATAAGCATCGTTGGCCTGAAATGGCTCTGTGTACTGTCAACGTAAGGGTGAGGGTGGAGACGGCAGGAGGGCTCAGCACCCATGTTAAAACACATGTGGGAGAGAGAGGAAGGGACCACTCACCAGCCCACCTCCCACCTGGCATGGCCCTCATCCCATGTCCTGGAGCCCGGGGACTCCCGACTGACACGGTTCTGATACTAGATGGTTCTGCCTCTTTCCAGCAGCCTAGAGCTCCACATGGAGATGATGTGTCCTGAATAAAATAAATTTGATGAACACAATTAAGACACTTAAAAATGATAACAAATGGTTATAAACAAATCCTGTTGTTTTTCTAACTATAATGGGAATTTTCTTTCCTACATTGCTTTTCTGTTACATTAAAACCTATATTCTCTTTTCTAGTCCTTTAAAAGTCAGCAGGATCTTCTCCCATGCTCCTGGCTTCTGGTTGGGTTTTGTTAATGAGGACCACTGAGGAGATGGGAGGGAGTGGGAGGGCTGGGGGGTGGGGGGAGACGTTTATTTTTCTGGCTCCCTCCTTGTAGAGTCTCTATGGGCTGATTGTCCCTCGACAGGAGTTCACAGCTTCTTCAGGAAGCCCTTGTCACTCAGCTCTTTCTTTCTCTGGACTCTGCTATGTCCATCTTTACCAGTCCCTGAGCAACATTCTCCCTCCTGGAAGCTTCAGCCCTAGTGGTGAGGTCAATGTCCTGTGGTTACCAGCCTCAAAATACTGCATTATGCCTTAGAGTTTCCCTTCACACTTTGAAAACAGAATCTTTATCAACTTTCCTCATATTAAGAAAAAAAAGTAGCTAGGTTCCTGAAAGACTTATCTGTGAACAGTAGAAAGTTGCCTTCCATTATCACTCAAAGTAAAAATGGTTGAACTCATATTCCAAGGGCAAAGATGATTTTTTTTTCTCTTTATAGGAACAATAGCCAGCACCAAAGCAAACCGGCCAGGAACCAAACCACCAAATATTTTATCCCATTATCTTACTCTGGCTACAAATTCAGAACTAATCGGGCTAAGGGAAAGATACAGAGGAGTGTTTGTCCAGGTTCAACAAGAGATCAGTAGCACATGCTATGTACTCTGGAGAGCACAGGCTTGCCTTGGTGACAGGGACCTCGAAGGTCTGTTTCATTATTCCAACATTTCAGTTGTTGAAAATCGTGTCAAGTGTGGATTGAAACAACAAAAAAATCTTTATCACATCCTACAAGGCCCAGCCTGATCTGGTCACGCTCTGTCCTCTTACCTTCAGTTCATCAACCCTTCTTTTAGCTTTTCAAACAAGCCAATCTTCCTGCCGAGGCTGTTTACACATGCTTCCCTCTTCCTGCCATACTTCTGTCTCACTGTCCACTTGGACAGCATGTGTTCCTCCCTCGGGTCTCAGCAAATGCTAAGTCCTTTAAGAGTTCAATTGGACTCATCAGTTGGGAAGTGTTTGACTACACGTGAGAGAAACCTCAGCTTCTCTAGCTAACACACACAGGACTTTTTTATTTCTTAAAAAAATAAAAAGAGGTCAGACACACATAGTTCAGGGCTGACACAACCGATTGGTAATGTTGTCAAGATCCAGGCTCTTCCTATCCTTCCATTCCTCTACTCTGAGAGTACTTGGCATCCTGCCTCATGATCACAAGATGACTGCCATACCTCCAGGCATCACCCAAATATTTTTGTCTGAAAGAAGGAAGGACAAAGAGCAGAGGCCATTTCATCTGAGTCTGTCCACTTTTTATCTGAAAAGCAAAATTTTCTAATAAGGCCTAGCCAACAGACTCTGACTTTCCTATCATTGGCCAGAAATGACCTTCATTTCATTGGTAAATGACCTCCCTACAACCTGTCACTGGTCAAAGGAGATGAGAACCACTTCTGGTCACCTACTGGGCCTGGGGAAGGGCCTATACGCCTGAGAGGAAAGGGTTTCCAAGCACCTGAAGTAATCAGTCACATTAGTGACAAATGTCCGTTACATATCCTCCCTGGCCACCCAGTGTAAAGCAGTTGTTACACTCTTAAGCCATTTCCTGCATTATTTGTTCACTTATGTGTTGCATGTACAATTCCTAATTCCACCACCAGACTGCAAACCACCGGAGGCAAGATACTATGCTTGCCTTTTCATCACTCAGCACTTTGCCTAACACCTGGCACGTGGCAGTCTCTACAGACATATTTATTGAATGAAGTCTAATTTTTTTATGTTTTGTTTATTTTTTGAGAGACAGAGCACAAGCAGGGGAGGAGCAGAGAGGGGGATAGAAGGTCTGAAGCAGGCTCTGTGCTGACAGCAACAAGCCCAAAGTAGGGCTCCAAACCACAAACCGCAAGATCATGACCTGAGCCGAAGTCAGACTCTCAACTGACTGAGCCACCCAGGCGTCTCTATTGAATTTCATTATTGAACGAAAGTTAAACACATAAATACCTCCCATGATAGAAAACAGGATCCTTCTCTCCCTTGGCAGTACATGATGTCTCTTTTCAGAGAATTCTTCTGAATGCTCTGACTCCAGCGTCTTCCACCTCACACAGAAAATTAGTCTAATCCCTTTTTCCCATGGCAACCCTTCACATACTCCAAGGTACCTATCTTACGAGGTCTGAAAAATCTTTTTTTCTGAGCACAGCCAGTAGCAGGGTACCTAGTGAGCTCTCCCATACTCTCAGACTTACATCCTTCTGACCTCAAACTAGCAAATCAGAGAGAAGCAGGGAGTTCAGTTTGCTTGTATACAAGTTTCTTTCCCTGGGACAATAATAATTCTTTGTCTCTTTCACCTTCCTTTGGACTGGTGATAGTGGACCAGCTCTCACTTGGGTTTTCTTCAGAGCAACCGTGTTTTAGCATTTATTCATTACTTATGAACAAGTAATAGCCAAATTCTGCTTAAAAATGTTGATAGCGAGGATGGGTTTATGGACGTGTCTCAGAGGAAAAAAACTTCCCTAATTAGTGATTTGTGGTAGCTAATGCCATAATGGTGATCCCACTTCAGCAAGATGTTGGCTTCCCCCTCATGGGTAGTGTATTAGTCATCAACCATTATAATGTGCTACATAACAAGCTGCCCCCAAGTTGGTTTTAATGTCTGTGATTGACCAAGATAGCTCTAATTCAGGCTGAAGGTCAAATTCATATCTGTGCCTCAGGTCTCATTCTGGACCTGATATGAAGGGACAGCAGGGCATGATCTCTCATGGTGGGGATCAGAATCTCCTGGAGAAGCAGGCAGACAAATTATGCTCCTTAAGACATATGCTTGGAGGGGAGCCTGGGTAGCTCAGTCGGTTAAGCATCTGACTTTGGCTCAGGTCATGATCTCACCATTAGTGAGTTTGAGCCCCGTGTCGGGCTCTGTGCTGACGGCTCAGAGCCTGGAGCCTGCTTTGGATACTGTGTCTCCCTCTTTCTCTGCCCATCCCTGTTCACACTCTGTCTCTCTCTCTCTCAAAAATAAATAAACATAAAAATAGAATAAAGTATTAAAAAAATAAGGCTGTTATACTCATGGTTACAATTTGCTACAGCAAAAGGATACAGAGTAACTCAGCAATGCCTCACACGCCAGAGTCTAAGGGACTGCCAGCTGACGGAGACCTCTCCAGTGGAGTTTTACACACACAGGGCTTCTTTTTCCCAGCAACAATGGATGACGACAGACTTGGAATATTGCCAAGCTCACCCAAGTATTGGTGCCCAGGGTTCTTACTGGAGGTTGGTCACATAGGCTTGGCTGACTGAGGCTGACTGACCTCAGTTTCCAGTCCTTCCAGAGATCAAGCTAATATCATCATTAATAACACTGTTAGCATCACTATCTGGCCTGGTCCCAGGCCTCCCTCCTATCAGGCAGGCTATTCTGAGGACTTAGCGGTTACCTCCTGGGAACCAGATGCCAGCCCAGGGCCGAAGTTCCCTTTGGAATGTTCAAGGTTTGGACCATCCTACTTACTGAGTTAGTCCTTCATTGCATGCCACCTCATCTGTCTCATGCTATTGGTCAACGCAAGCACAGGGGTGCCAGGAGTCCCAGTGGGAGGGCACCCCAGTTTCATAGCAAAGGGCAAGGATGCAGGGAGAAGAGGAGGAGCAGGGCCAGCCCAGGGCCAGCCACGGAGGCCCACCATGGTCTCATCACTCCCAGGACAGGGTGCATGTGCTCACACCCCTGTACTTCCTATGGGCTCTTCTCTACTTTGCCACAACTCCGCAACTACATTGAAAGTTTCAACTCAGGTTGTAAGATTTCCCTCTGTCCTGAAACCATCCTCGACTGCCCCCAGCAGGGTCCCCCTTTCAAACTGCTGATCAAGCTGAGGAATCATGGCTCTGCCTTGCCTGGTGCTCTGAGATGGAGAGATGAAGTCTATGCTGCTCTCTTTCTGATTCTTCCTCAGTCTCCTTTTCTGGATCATCCCTGAACTCGATTTCACCCAGGACAATAGTTTACCCAGCCCTAGATTTGCTTCTGAGCCTCCCTGGGCCAGCCATCTGCTTATGTTCCTGACAGACCTGCTCTCTGCCAGGAGTGGAAAGTGCAGATCAGTTCTTCTGACGGCTGTTTCCAATCCCCAGTTGTCATATTACCCACTTGGTTCTTCTCCTCCCACATGTTGAAGCTATTTCCACCGCAGCACTGAATTAGTTAGAGCCCTTTATGATCCATGCCCCATTGCTCAGCCTTGTAAAATGCTTTATGAGCAAGTATATTGCCTTCTCCTTGACGCCTGAGGTGCGGAAGTGGGTTTGCAGTAAACATGGTCTGAAACTGAGCAACTCCTGGGCCAGTCTCAAAACAAAACCCAGCCACCTGGTTATTTTATCCCACCCTAAAGATGTCAACTGCCTGTTTCCAAATATCACCTCCTCTTTCGTGAAGCCTGCTTTAATTTCATAACGGGAAGTGATTTCTCTCCAGTCTGAACTCTCATGAATGTCTTCAACACATTTCCTGGTGTTATTTCCTTTTCCACAAATGCCTCATCTCCTCTTCCATGTTGTGGGTAGTCCAAGGCCAGAACCACATCTCCATGGAATCCAAGGTCTAGCTTATAGTTGGTTCCTTGTAGATGTTTGGTGAATGACTGATGATAGCTGGTAGATGGCCCTAAATAGCCCCCCCTCCCAAAACTGACAAGAAGAAGAGGTCAGATGAACTCTATGTCCAACCCAACCTTGCAGGTGGATCCAAGGAGTGAGTGGGAACAACAGGCCACCAAACAGGGACTCTGAGGCTGAGGTAGGGACCTGACAATGCCATGCTTGTGGCCAGTTGGGAAACGAGGAAACCAGGCTGCAGGCTCCCTGAGAGTGGGAACTTACTTTAGTCACCTTTATATCCCCAGGGCTCAGCAAAATGCCCTGCACTCAGAAATCCCGAGACTAAACAAAGCCACCCATGAGGAGGAAGCCCAATCCAGAGGAGCAGGAAATACAAGGCACCAAAATGAGGGATGGAACTGAAGTGAGGAGGTTCTTCAAAATGACTTGAGAACCCTGAGCGGGGGTGGGAGACTGGGTGCAGAGGGAAGCTGGTAGGTGGTATTTTCTTCTGCTTCCTCCAGGGATGGGGGACCCATCAGCGGAGGCTCCAGCTGCTTCCCAGAGACCTGGTGCCACCTCACCTGCCCTGGGGTCATGGTTGCAGAGCCACCTACAGGGGCCAGGTGAGGTGTGGGAGAAGCTTCCAGAAGCTTCTAGAAAAGCTCCAGAGCAGCACTGCACAAACTATAACGTGCATGTGGATCACTGCGGATTTTGTGAGAATGCAGGTTCCAGTCTGGTAGGTCTGGGGTGAGGCCTGAGAGCCTACGTTTCTCACAAGCTCCCTGGTGCTGCTGCTCTTGTAGCTCAGAGGACTGCATCTGAGTTTCAGGGGCCAGACTAGAGCTTGTTCCCCGTGCAGGCTGTGTGTTATCATCACTTTGCAGAACGTTAAAAATATCACTACTGGGGCACCTGGGTGGCTCAGTCAGTTAAGCGCCAGGCTCTTGATTTCAGTTCAGGTCATGTTCTCGTAGTTTCGTGAGTTCCAGCCCTGCATTGGGGTCTGTGCTGGCAGCATGGAGCCTGCCTGGGATTCACTCTCCCTTTCTCACTCTCTGCCCCTCCCCCACTCTCTCTCTCACTCTCACACACACTCTCTCTCTCTATCTCAAAATAAACAAGCAAACTTAAAAAAAAAAATCAATACTTATTGCATGGAAAGTCAGTTGTTCTCCAGATTGTGAGGCTGGGCTGGCAGCACCAGTGTCACCCGGGAACTTGTGAGAAATGCAGATGCTCAGGCCCCATCCCAGACCTCTGGAATCAGACACGACGAGTGTAGGGCCCAGCAACCTGGGTTTTAGCAAGCCTCGAGGTGTACACTCAGTCTGTGAATGGCTGCATGCGTCGCCTCCTGACGCGATGTGGTGGGAGGTACAGTCCATCCCTAAGGATCACCTATGTGAGGTTCTTGCTGAAGCATTGGATCTGAATCTAATCCCAGGGAAATGGTGATTCTTCCCAGGCTTGGTAATGCTGTGTGCTTGTGTAAAAGAATACACTTTTTTCTAAAGGGAGGCACACTGCGACATGTAGGGGCGAAGTAGCGAAGTCTGCAGCCGACTTTTGAGTGGTTTGGCTACGCGAAAGGGGTGTGACGGGTGCATACGGCAACATGTGGATAGTTGGTTAATTTAGATAAGAAGTCTAAAGGAGTCAAACAAATTTGTCTTCTGAATTTTGTGTACTTGGGGAATTAAAAAAATAAATGAAAAAGCATTAACCACTTGGGGCTGTGGCTCTAAGTGTTTTCTGAGTCATTTCATTGGGGGTAAAGGCTGAATGTATTGTAAAATCTCCCCATGGTGATTCAAATGTGTACCCAGTGTGGAGAACCTTGATTTTATAGTCACTTTTCTTAAACTCTGACATAAGGCCCCCTGTATCAGAACTCTGGGCTGCTGGTTTAAAATGTAAATCCTGAGCCTAATAAATGTGCAGGAACCCGGTCTCCTGGGCAGTTTCAGGCAAGCACCAAGAGGATTCTGAGGCTAACATTTGAGGGTGTTTGTTTGAAATGCTCTTTCAGAATATGAGGTCACCAATCCAGATTGCTAAGGACGCAGGAGGTAACGTGGACAAGTGAAGCAGGCTGCTGTGAGGAGGCAGGGAATGGTGAGGACTAATACAAACAGGAGAATGTATTAGAGCTTCCAGAGGGCTGAAGAAAGAGTGTGTTGGTGGTGTCCAGGGTTACCAGACCTACCTTTCTTTCTTTCTTTCTTTCTTTCTTTCTTTCTTTCTTTCTTTCTTTCTTTCTTTCTTTCTTTCTTTCTTTC
>NC_043704.1:130368339-130471922 GCF_006229205.1 Suricata suricatta
AAAAATTTTTTTTTATTTTTTGAGTATAGTTGACACACAGTGTTACATTAGCTTCAGATGCACGACATAGTGATTTGACAAGTTTGTACATTCTGCTACGCTCACCACAATTGTAGCTACCATCTGTGACTACACAACACTATTCCAATACCATTGCCTGTGTTTCTTATGCTGTGCCTTTTATTCCCATAATGTACTCAGTCTGTAACTGGAAGCCTGTATCTCCCCCTCCCCTTCACCCGTATTGTTTATCTCCCCACTCCCTCCCCTCAGCAACCATCCATTTGTTCTCTGCATTTATAGGTCTGGTTCTGCTTTACGTTTGTTTGCTTGTTTGTTTGTTTATTCATTTGTTGTCTTGAACCCCAGTGTCCCAGCACTTCATTACCCTGCCGTGTGAGTTTGAGCAAGTCACATCTCTCTCCACACCACTGGCTCCTCCTCTGTGGAAGATTATCATCACTGTTTGGTTTTTTTTAATGTTTATTTATTTTTGAGAGAGGAAAGAGTGTGAGTGGGGGGAGGGACAGAGAGAGACGGAGAAAGAGAATCCCAAACAGACTCTGTGCTTTCAGTGTGGAGCCTGATGTAGGGCTGGTTCTCACAAGAACCATGAGATCATGAACTGAGCCCAAACCGAGAGTCAGATGCTTAACTGACTGAGCCACCCAGGTGTCCCATCACTGATTTTTTTTTTTTTTAGTATCAGAACTCATTTATGAAATTCTGATGAAATTATACAACAAAACCCAAATATAAAACAAAAACAATACAGAGTTCAGTTCTTCCAAGGTTGATCAGCACATGTCAATGCTTGCCAATCCCATCATGTAGCCATAAAATTCCAGTGAACAGAGTTTTAAAACTACAGGTCTGCTTATTTTCAAGCAATTTTTCCCAATCTGGAGATCTGCTTATTTTTCTAATTTGGAAATGCCATGTGAAAGATGTTCATGAGCAATTTCCTCTAACTCTCCCACTGGCTCATATTTTACTTTAGGAAAAGCCACTTCTCCAAGGCATTTAGTGAAGCCCATGGTTACACAGAACTATGCTAAATGCTATAAACGAGAATAGCTATGGTCTCCAATTCCCAGGCATTCGGATAGTAAATCCTGGCAGCCAAAAGAGGAGAGGGACTTTGGACAGATTCTAATTCTATATTTTATGATCTATTCTAACCATGACCTCTTCTGATAAGCATAAAAATCTCATACACTGAGATGTTTGGTGTCATCCCCACTCTGATTCATAAAAATTTTTGTCTAGTTTTGCTTTCTGTAATTTATATTATGACAACAATAAGGATTGTTTTTTCATGTTCCAAATAATAACTATGTAATGACAGTATATCATCAATCTTTTTCCAAAACACACACGTCATCCCAAAGAATGTAATATATGCCCTCTACCCTTTGCCTCTCCCCACTCATTGAGAGTAACTAACCCAATTTATTCTTCCTCATTTATGCTTATAGCCTTGGTTCCCTTATAAAATGTGATGACATTATATGGGGAGGGAGGCAGGGGTGAGGAGATTGGTGGGGGTTTGGATGAAACAAAATGATCCTTGACTTGGTAATTGTTGAAACTGGGCAACTGGCATACAGAAATTCTTTTAACGTTCTCTACACTTCCGTATATTTAAAATTTTTCCATAATAAAAAGTTACATGAAGACAATATCACCTACCCGTGAGTTGAAATGGAATATTTGACCCAGTTGTAAACCTAGAAGCACTTAGAATGGCACCTTCATTTGCACAGCCATATCTGATATTGGTTCCAACACTGTCTCCACTCCCTGACTCTACCCATTTTGTTATAGCAGAATTTCATAGCGCGCCCTATGAGGACAGACAAGGACATGCAGTGGTCCAAATTCCAGATTTGAAGAAGCCTCTGACTCGGTATTTATTCCTTTAGCCTCCTCTTTCTAGCTGCATATAAAGCTGGTTTACTGAAAGCCCTCTGTAGCCCTGACTGCAAAGAGTTAACATTCTGCCCCTGAAATGACTGGGTTTCCCTTTGTCAGTGTTGCCTTTCAGGCTCGGGCCTTCCTGATGACTCAGTAGACCGATGTGACCGTTAGTTTTTGGTTCCTGAATATCTGTAACTGACTCAATTACCAAAAATTGAGAAACAATTACATTTAGCTTCTCTATCCAGGTTGAAATAGCTTGTCTGTCTCCTGAGTGGTGGTTAAAGACTCCTGTGGCACTGGAGGCCTCAGAGGATGGGGTCTCGGGGTTGGGGTCAGGGGTGGGATGGAAATCAGAGGCTGCTTCGAACTAAAGAATCTGTGGGACTCAGATATGGAGGAGAGGGGACAGGGCACCTAGAGGATTGACACCTGAATAATCCATCTGTAGCAAAATGGCTTCCAACTAATTAAACACAGAAAAACCTCTTTTAGAGAAGATAATCCTATTGGATCAACTTGCAAGATTTTTCCAGCCAGCTTCTGCCTCTTGGAGCTTCAATTAAAAGCTGTTTTAGCAGATGGCAGTTTTTGAGTCACAAAGTTAGACTCTCTGGCAACCACGTGTCTTTTGGTTTCCCAGGGGATCCTGGCCACATACGGCCCTAGAAGAGGTGTGAGAGACAGAGAGCTCCTCCCCCACCTCAGCACACAGATGATGGGGATTTCCACATACCATCACGGGTGATTAACAGGAGGGATTTTCCAGATAATTCAGGAATTCAGGGAATGGAGCTTGAACACCATCTAGTACAACCCTTTCTTTTTGTAGAATGGGGAAGCTGAGGCTCAGTGGAGTTCCTCAATCTATCTAAAGTCACCCAGGAACGGATAAGCAGGGTTAGGACCAGTCTCAATTACTAGAGAGACAACTTTTCTGTTTCATTTGGGGACCTAATTCATTGCTGATCCTTTCCTTAAACTCACAAGGCTCCTAAATGATATTTAAAATTTTTTTTAATGTTTATTTATTTTTGAGAGAGAAAGAGACAGATGGACAGAGTATGAGCCAGGGAGGGGCAGAGAAGAGAGAGAGAGAGAGAGAGAGAGAGAGAGAGAGAGAGAGAGAGAGAATCCCAGGCAGGCTCCAGGCTCTGAGCTGTCAGCACAGAGCCTGATGCAGGGCTCGAACCCACGAGACATGAGATCACAACCTGAGCTGAAGTCAAATGCCCAGCTGACTTAGCCACCCAGGCTCCCGCCCAATCTGACAGATTGGTTGGGAGAGGGGTTTGAAAAGTGTACATGATCCACCTCTTACTTCCCTAAAGGATAAAACCTCTGATGTGGAACCCCATCGCCTTCCTTCTCAGAGCTTTCCAATCATGTTGAAGTCACTGCTTCCTTGGGTGCTGTCAAAGAGAAACAGCCAAACCACTAGTTAAAGGCAGTAAGACATCCTTTATTCAGTACTGCAGGAGGGGAGAGGCCTCAGCTCAGCTTACCTGAGATGAAGGGCAGGAGGCTTTTTAAGGGCTGGGGTGTGCCAAAGGAAAAGCGCTTTTAAAAGCTGGGGTCGGGGCAGGATGACTGATGTGACTAGGCCACCCCTGCTTGCTCTTTGAAGTCAGGCTCTTACTCTGCCACAGAAACTGGGTGACAGGGCCTTACCTTTCTTGATGATTATATTTCAAAAATACAGCACAAAAGGACAGAGAAAAGATTGACAACTGCCAAGTTTTTTTAAAAGTAAATGCTTCTAAGAAAAGGGAGGACAGGAGCCTATAGTCAGGTTTTAGAACAAACAGTAAATTCTTTTGGCAGCGTTGGGCTTTCTCAAGCAGGAATTTAAGGAGACTGGGGCCATCATTCTAGGAACGCACCCTTGAGCTATTGAAACTATGCTAGGGTTGTTCGAGTCTCTTAGTGTGGAAGACGGACAAATAATTTGTGTTGGGTGTCTGCTGTTTTCATAGGCCAAGGTTGAGGCCTAGTCAAGGAGAAATCTCGGAGGAGCAGACTAAGTCTGGTCAAAGAGAGCCTTTGTCAGTGCTGATGAGACTTTCAACACCCTGCCACTCAGAAAGTTGATTCAGAGATTTCTCCATATTTCTCACCATAGTTTAAATCTATTTCTTCCTGTTCTTTACCAGGGCTAGCTGTTGGTTTGTGATCTGTTTTGGAATTGTTCTTCATATATTTACAATCAATCTTTTCCAAACTGGATTTTAAGTTGTTTGAAGACAGGACACATGTATTACTTATTTTTTTTTGAATGTTTATTTATTTATTTTGAGGGGGGAGGCAGGGCAGAGAGAGAGGGAGAGAGAATCCCAAGCAGGCTCTGCACTGTCAGCACAGAGCCAGACGCAGGGCTCAAACTCACAAACTGAGAACGTGACCTAAGCCAAAATCAAGAGTCGATGCTTAACTGACTGAGCTACCCAGGTGCCCCGACATTTTTAAAAAAACCTTCCATTGTGCCCTGACTGAGTTGATAATCATTCATTGACCCACCTGGAAAATTCCATTCCATTTGCAACAGTGTTAACCAACATTCCAGGGCCCAGATCCTATTTCTATAACCATCTCTGTGATTTTTTTTTCTGAACCCTCTTCCAACATGGGAGACCAAAGCCTCATCCCTTTACCTCTTTACATTGCACCAGCACATTATCTTTCAAAACATCCCCAAGAACTTAACTCCTCAAACTCTTCCCGAGCATCAGCTAAAGGCCAGACAAGCACTGTTCTGGAAGCTGGGGAGGAAGAGATCAATGGCTCAGGGTTTCTGCTCTCGACTAGTGGGGAAGTTGAAAAGTAAATCAATAAAAATAAATAAATAAATAAATAAATAAATAAGTAAATCAATGATTCCAATACTTGGTGAGTAGCTCAGTGTAGAGGTGTGTGCACCTCTGAAGCTCAGTGTAGAGGTGTGTGCACCTCTGAAGGTCCCTTCAGTTTGGATGGGAAATGGTTAGGGAAAGTGTCCCAAAAGAGACATCGTCTGTTTGGGTTAGGCCCTCTCCAAGGAAAACTTGAAAGGAGAAATCTTGGACAAGTGATTTATTTATTATTTTTATTTATTTATTTATTTTGAATTTACATTTATTGAGAGTGTGAGATTTAAAAAGAATGTTTTTTAATGTTTACTTATTTTTGAGAGAGAGAGACAGACAGACAGAGCACGAGTAGGGGAGGGGCTGAGAGCAAAGGAGGCACAGAATCCTGAGTAGGCTCCAGGCTCTGAGCTTTTGGCACAGAGCCTGATGTAGGGCTTGAACCTACTGTAAGGTTTAATAGATGGAGGCAGAGATGGGAGGAAAAAGAGGCCACGTTATGGAGCCAAGAAGGCCTTTATTGGAGTCTGCAATTCCCGGGCGCGGTTCCGTGACTCTGGAGCGGGGAGTCAGGGAAGTCGCGCCTGATATGGGAGATCAAGGTGTTTTATGGGTGCAGGAGTTCCAGGTTTGAGCTCAGGTGGGCCGATAGCCAAGTAGGGGCATCTTTGGACGGTGGCAGGATTCAATTGGCTGTCCACTTCAGTGGGGAGGGGGATGCTGGAATTCCATGGTGAGGCATTCCAGTTTGAGACAGTCCAGATTGAGAGTGGGGGTCGTCAGTCCTGGTGGCGCCTGGATCTGTTATCTGACCTGCAGTAAAATGGCCGCTGGTGCTTTTCAAATGGCTTGGGTCATCCCAGGTTTGCAAGTGGGGGTTGTCAGTGTTGGCAGCTCTCCACATCAAAGTGGCCGCTCAGTTGCTTTCCCATGGCAACTCGTACACCTACAAGCCATGAAATCATGACCTGAGCCAAAGTCAGATACCCAACCGACTGAGCTGCCTGGGTGCCCCATTAGACAAGTGATTTATTGAAGGAAATCAGAAAAATTCTGTGGAGAAATGAAGGAAGCATGATAGGGCAGGGGGAGAAGGTAGGCAGAGATGTGATTTCAGCTGCGGAAGTCAAGCCTTAGTCTGATCCCAAGGGTGGATGTGGAAGAGGTATAAAATGCACCAGAGTTGTCCCTCACAGAGAGAAAGAGGCCAGACTTCTGTACTCATTATCAGTCCGTTGTGGGCTTTGGGCTGCTCCCCGGGGGGAGGGGGCCTAACAACCCACATAATTCTAGGAGAAGCAGCCCCTAGACTGGCAGAGTGGGGGGAAGTCTCTGGAGAAGGATACAGCCTTGAGCAGCTGGGATGAGCATACCTGACCGGTCCACAGGGATCTCAGTGGGGTGCGGGCAGCCCCCACCGCAACACCTGAACTGACTCCTGAAAGAGAGTTGACTCTAAGGAATATATGGTGGGGGTGGGGTGGGGGGAATGGTAGGGCGTTTCAGGGCAAACTTAGAGAAGGAAGAGAGAACACAGTGAGTCTAGAAAGGACAGAGGTTTGGCAGATATCTTAGCCAGGCTGCTAAAACTAAATAGCCATAAACTGAGGGGCTTATAAACAACAGACATTTATTTCTCAGGGTTCTGGAGGCCAGAAGTCAGAGATCAGACCAGCATGGTCAGGTTCTTGTGAGACCTTTCTTCCAGGGTTGTAGAGTGCTGTTTTCTTGTAGCCCCACATGGAAGAAAGAGGGCAAGACAGTCATCCGTGGTCCCTTTTATAAGGACAATACCCCTAATTACATTCCAAAGGCCTGGCATCTGAATGCCATCACACTGGGGATTAGGATTTCAGCATATGAATTGGGGCAGGGGCACAAACATTCCACCCATTGCACAGTAAGTGGGGCAGGTGTGACACTGGATTTAAAAAGAAGGGAGCGTAGGGGTACTTGGGTGGCTCAGTCCATTAAGCTACCGACTTTGGCTTTGTGGTTTGTGAGTTCAAGCTCGCCATCAGGCTCTGCACTATCAGTGCTTGGGGCTCTCTCCCCCTCTCTCTCTGCCCCTTGTGCAATCTCTCTCTCTCTAAAAATAAATAGATTAAAACTTAAAGAAATAAAAAATAAACAGAAGGGTGTGTGCCTACACCAGCTAATAGCAATGTGTGAGAACCGCTTCCCCATCTTTGGTATTTGATGTCTACCTTTCTCCCACCTCCAAGGAGAGTGGAGATTCAGTCACTGGAAAAACTGAACAGAAGAATGGAAGAGATATACACAGAAGATTACCAGTGTAAGGTATGTGACATTTGAGTGACTTCAATTCACAAGGTTGTCTGTTTCTCCCCCAGTAGTAGGAGATACTCATCGACTCTTCTGAGGCCCAGTTCTTTGAAGAGGCATTTAATATGTTCACCTGCAGTCAACACCCGAGAAGCCCAAAGACAGTCATTCATAGTCTCCAATTGTTTACACAGCCTGTCACTGGCATCTGAGGCAGTGAGCTGGTTCTGGCCCTGAATTCATCTTCTTCTAGCCAAGCTCGTTGATCAGGACCTTGAGTTCTGCCTGGTGTTCACAAATTGATAAATTGGTTTTTTGTTCTGTTTGGCTCCTTTCTTGAGAAGTTATTTCCTTCTGAAAAGAAGGGCACTGTTGTAACCTTCTCCCCCCTCTGGGACCTCAGTCTTCCACATGTTCTCAAAAATACTAGCTAAGTGTTTTGCAATAACACTTGTCAACTCCTTAAGTCTCCTACTTTGCTGGCTTGCATATACTCATCTTCAAACAAGGTCTCTTCTGTAGAGTGTGGTCTGACACACACCTTTCCACCCAGGAGAGATGACACTTGTTTTGGTATGTGCTTACAGCTAAATCTTGTAGAAATGCATTAATGAAATTGCATGAACCGAAAATTTACCCTGAACCTAACTCTTAAAGGTTTTAGAAGATTGTAAAAGGCTTTTGTTGAGATAGTGTGTTAGTGTGCACCCAGATGCGGTTGGATGATTGATAAATGCAAACTTACAAAATGGCAGCCAGCTCCATGGATGTCTTACATATAAGCAGTATTTCTTCCTCGTTTTTCTAATAACCAAAATAATTTTTTTTGTATCCTCAGGAACTGGTCTGATTTTCATTTCCACTACCTTGACATTCCCATGTTCTTTTCGGGCTTTTGTCTTCATCCATTCATTCCATAAACATGTTTAAGAGCAGCTGTGGGTAGCAGCCCCCGTCAGGTGCTGGAAATACAACAATGGACAAGGCACTCAGGGTCCTGGGTCTCATGGAGCTTACAACTTAGGAACAGACATCCAGAACATCATTTAAAAAATACTTATATATCACAATTGGGACAGTTTTAAGAAATAAAAACACAGTGATGTTCTGCTTATCTATTGCTGCATAACAAATCATCCCAAAGCTTAGTCTGAAGACAATGACGATGGGCTGCATCATCTCGGCTCTCGCTGGCATCGGCTGGGGTGGCTCCAAAGCTAGGCACTGGAATCGTGTGAAGGAAAACACACCCAACTGTCTGAAAGCTGTAATGGCTATCTGTCAGGACCTCAGCCAGAGCTGTCAGATAGAACACATATGCGTGGCCTCTCCATGTGGCCCGGGCTTCCTGCAATCTGGTGGCTGAGTTTCTAGGGTGTGTGTCCTGAGAGAGAGCAGGAGAGAAGCCGTGAAGCCGTATCATATCACACAGCACTTACCCAGGCAGTTACAAAACACACCCGTTTTCAAGAGGAAGCGATACAGACTTCCTGACGGTAAGAGTGTCAAAGGATCTGCGGACATATTTTAGAACTAGTTCACCTAAGATGACCATACAACGCATATTCCAACGCAAGATGTTTTGAGAGCAAAAGTGGATGCTTTTCAAGCGTGAATACAACTGTCCTTGGTAAACCAAGAAAGGTCACCTCTATTACAATCTCACCAAGATCTCTTAAATTCCTTTGCTTCTGACAGTCATTGTGTCATTTTAAAACACACTCTTTACTAATTGAAACTTGTGTCTTAACATTTATTTTTTGATAATTTCTTGTTTCTAAATCATAACTATTGCCTTCAGGTTGCTTGTATCTGATGGCTCTGGACTCGATCGTTACAAATCTTGTCCCACTACATCTTTCCAGCTAATTGGGACAGCTTCTGGCACTGTGGATACAAGTGCTTGGAAGGCCTTCTCTCTCAGACAAGAGAAACCCAAGCAGTGGAAGAATTTGCTTCAAGAAATGCTTTTTTACAAACCTCATTTTTTGGCTAAGTGGTAAAAAAACACAGTGATGACTCAGTTGAAATCAGATCCTTCATCCCAAAAAAGTGTTTTTATAAGAAGTGGGTGTTTTTTTTTCTTTCCCCAAAGGCAGACTGCATAATATGTGGTGCTTCTCTTTACTGAGTAATATATTCCATCTCAGTGGAAAGTGACAGTTTCAGACTTGTGCCAACGTTTTATTTTCAGAGCTGTGCACGATGCCCCCTATCCAGGGATCTGCTTTTGCCTTCGTCTCTGAGAGGAGTTCAGCCATGGACCATTCCACACCGACAGTCTCCCTTTCCTCTCTTCCCTTGGCCAGTTACTAACCTGTTTTTCTAAAGACCCTGGAGCAGAATAAATGCCTAGAGAGAGCATTCAGAAACAGCACCCAGGTGTAAATAAGGTTGTCAAGTTTATTGTCCTCCTAGAGTCAACCACAGTCAACCACCATCAATCTCTGTTTCACAGTCCTGGGTCTCCATGTAGGAGCCTTTATTCACAAATCCCTCCCACCTCCGACCCACCCGTAAAACATTTTCTTTCTGTTGTTTCTTTCTTGTGACTCTGCAACTGTGTCATTACTGAAAGAAGGCGTTGTGATTCATTTCTGATCCATGAAAGTAAACATCTCATCCTATTCAAGTTGTCTTCTTGGAAGCGTCCACAAATATCTCCTTGTTAGAAAACAAAAATGCAAATCTTGTATCCATGTCTGTTCCAGAATGAAAGACACAGGAAAATTTTATGAGTTGGGAGCTAGGGCCTGACCTTCCCAAATTAAAAGGGTATTTAAGAGAGCTGCAACGAGAACATGAAGACTAGGAAACCCAAGGGGAAAGAGGTAAAAGAATCAGCAGGGGTGCAAATAGCATCAGCCAACAGCTTCCCAATGGCAAGTGGGACTGGCCTTAGGGTGACCAACTGTCCCAGTTTTCCTGGACTGAGGGGTTCCTGGGATGTGGGACTTTCAGTTTTTTAATCTAGAAGGTCCTGGGAATACCAGGACACGTTTGTCACCCCAACTGGAATTCTCTCCCCTAATCAGAAGCTACCCCCACAGTTCTGCCGCAAAGAGCCAGATTCTGCCTGGAAAGGCAGGAAGGGGCAACAATGATTCAAGGCCTGGGACTGGATAAAGCCAGAGACAGAGCCTGTCATTTAGGCTTCCATGTTCATTGGGCTAAGAAATGTTTGGGATATAAAAGGGGCAGTTGAATATCCAACTCTAGCTTTTGACTCAGCTCATGATCTCGTTGTTTGTGAGTCTGAGCCCCGCATCAGGCTCCACACTGCCAGTGGGATTCTCTCTCTCTCCCTCTCTCTGCCCCTTCCAGCTTACTCTCTCTTTCTCTCAAAAATAAATAAACATTAAAGAAAAAGTTAAAAAAAACCTTTGACATCTCCTCATAATGTATTTTTATGACAATTATGCTTTTTTTTTAAAGCATTTTAAAAATTGAGCCCTGGGCAATTCCCCCCACAACACCTCCATTTTTTATTTTGGACCCACAAAAATGCAGTCTTTGGACCCAAAAAATACAGTCATACATCATGAGTCCTCTTCATCTTTCTGTTCTTCGATCACTGATGACACCCAGGGCCTCCCTCAGGCTTGTGGTAAGTTTTTTTGGGGGGTAAAAAAAAAAAAGAAAAGCAAACATTTTGAGGAATTACTCAGTTGCAGAGTTACAGATAATAGGAAAATTTGGACGCTAAGATGTCCAGCAATGGAAAAAAAATTATGGTACATCAACATTAAATGTTATGCAGCTATTAAGTATAATTATTGTCAGGACTATTGCAGCAATATGGAAAGTGCTGAGGTGAGCATGTGAGAAGACAGTAAGTATATCAGATACGAACTGGAAGTTAAGACAAACATGAAAATATCTCTGAGGACGTGCTAGAAGGAAAATTTCTCATTTCTCCCCAAAATTTTATTTAAGATATTTTTTGTCCTTTCAATGAAAAAAAAATTTTTTAAGAAAATTTAAAACCCAAGCAAGCTGAACATCAATATTATGTGATATTATTGATGTCATCACCACCAACATGGTCATAAAACTATCATTAGGAGATTTCATTGAATAACTCTCCTGAAATCTTCCAAACTTGCCCATTCTATCACTCCTTCACCTCTGAATGCTTAGGAGCTCCAAGGTCACTTTCAACTCAATCATGCTATGTGACCAAAGCAAGGAAAGGCAAAGAAAGCCCTAAGAATCAGAGAGCTCGGTGAAGTAGGATTCGGAGAGGTGAGCTTCCAAAGGTTGATGAAAACACATGAGACATCAACTCTCAGCCTCACTGACAGAGATGTTAGCAGCTCTGGCCACAGATTGTCAGGTCCCCTTTGGGGGCTGTCATGGTCTAGCCCCATATCTACCCTTACAGCACTGTTCTTGGTGCCCCAAACTCTACACAACTCACCCAAATTCAACTTTGGGTGAGAGCTGTTGGATATGCACCCTCTAAACCCCAAACTGGGACCCAGGACCAATATCCCTTTTGCCCACCCCGCCTTCCCACCCTTTGGAACATCTATGCCTGGCTGCAGAGAGCCCTTCTGACCATAAATATGGCATCTTGTTGTCCTTCTGAGGACAGGCCTTTCCCTCCCCACCCTCTTGGAGAAAATCACAAAAACAAGAAAGGAGCCAGCTGTATTCCAAGAATTCCAAGAATACTTTCACCCGACTCCCACTTCATTCAGCTCTTTGGCCCAGGACACAAGCAATGGGGCATTTATGAGGCTTCCCAGAGGTACCCATGCAATAGGCCCAACTACCTGCCAACTCCGACCTCTCTTGAAGTTGCTCTTGGTTCTCTGGCAGCTGCTGTTTTTAAGCTGGCTCATCTTCTAAGTGCATATATTTACAAACAGACTGTACTGATGTTCCCTAAAACACTCCCTCTTTCTGAGTCCCTGACTCAGCCTCTGTTCATTGAGTCAGAGTCATGTTTTGTTTGATATGTTGGTGCAATCCTAGCTGTTTTTTCAAGTACAGATGCTGAGCATAAGCTTCTGATGGGCAGGGACATCATTTACATTTCTTTATAGCCCAGGAGTGAACACAGAGCCCTGCAAAGAATAAATATCTCTTGACAAACTGGAAACAACTCAAGTGTTCATCATTAGGAGAATGGATAAACAGATTATGGTTTCTTTGTACAACCAAATACTATTCAGCAGTAAAAAGAACCACTGACACGTGAAACAACATGGACAAATCTCAAAAGCGTGACACTGAGCAAAAGCAACACCCACAAAAGAGCATATATGGTGTGATTCTATTTACATGAAACTCTAGAACAAGCAAAGCTACTCTGTGATAGAGGTCTCTCCTAGACTGAATATTTGTGTGCCTCCCCGAATTCCTGTGTTGAAGCCTTAATTCCCAGTGTCGCCGTATTTGGAGATGGGGCCTCTAAGAAAGAAATTGAGGTTAAATGAGGCCATAATGGGGGCGCCTGGGTGGCTCAGTCAGTTAAGCATCTGACTTCGGCTCAGGTCATGCTCTCACAGTTCGTGAGTTCGAGCCCCGCATCAGGCTCTGTGCTGACAGCTCAGAGCCTGGAGCCTGCTTCAGATTCCTTGTTTTCCTCTCTGTCTGCCCCTCCCCAGCTTGCACTCTGTCTCTCTGTCTCTCTGTCTCTCTCTCTCTCTAAAATAGATAAACATTAAAAAGATTTTTTAAAATAAATAAATAAATAAGGCCGTAATGGAGAGGCCCTGATCCAATAAGATTAGTATTTTTTTAATGTTTATTTATTTTTGAGAGAGACACAGTGTGAGCGGGGGAGGGGCAGAGAGAGAGGGAGACACAGAATCCAAAACAGGCTCTAGGCTCTGAGCTGTCAGCACAAAGCCCGACACGGAGCTGGAACCCACAGGCCGTGAAATCATGACCTGAGCTGAAGTCGGATGCCCAACCCACTGAGCCACCTAGGCGTCCCAAGATTACTGTCTTTCTAAGAAGGGAGACCACAGTGCTCACATATATACAAAGAAGAGGTCAGTGTGAGGACACGGTGGGAAGATGGCAACCTACAAACCAGGCAGAGGGGCCTCACCAGGAACTGAATTGGCCAGACCTTGGTCTTGGACTTCTAGGCTCCAGAACTGTGAGAAGATAAATTTCTGTTGTTTAAGCCACCCAGTCTATTGTATCTTATTATGGCAGCCCTATGACAAGAGGAAAATAGTGGTTACCTGTGGGGAAGTCGGCACTGACTAGAAAAGGACACAAGGGAACTTTCTAGGATGAAGGAAATGTTGCACATCTTGATAGGGTGGTGGTCACATGGACACTTACATATGTATATGCAAAAAAGCATCGAGCTGCACACTGAAGATATGTGCATTTTACTGCATGTAAACTGTAACTCAATAAAAAAATGAAAAATATGTTGGTAAAAATGGTTATCTCTTCACTATAACTCACACCCTCCAACTGATCAGTTTGGGATGCAGGTTTATCAAACTCCCACTATGGGCCGATTCTCGCAGTAACCACAGATATGATGACAGAGAGGAGGGAAAGGGGGCCTGGGCCCCACATCTCAGGGAGTCTTTTTCAACTCCAAAAGCAATATCTGGAAGTCCTCAAGTCACAGCCACTGTGGCAGGTTGTACCAAATGCTAACAGCTCATTAAGAGACTTTTTGACACTGGAAGTCACATTAATTCCCTCATGTTTCTACGGAGGCAGCAGCTGCCTGGTCCCTTCAAGAACCAGGCAGACCCCTGATCTGCTCATCTGCTGGAAAATAGCACCAGGAAAAACAAAAGGGAAATGGGAAAGCTGGTGCAGAAAGTCTTGGTGAGATATTAAACTGTGAAATTCAGACCTTAAACACTCCCTATAGTCAAGCAAAAGAATCTGCAAAAGTATTTACGCCCACATTCCAGCAGTTGACTTTTCTGTAGTGTATGGAATTAATGGAGTTGTTAGCAACTTGGGACAAAAACGAGAAATTCTTCCCCAGGTTGTTCCCACTTCTTTCTTTCCAGAACTTTGATAATGCCAGTGAGATGCAATGAGATACCTCTGAAGGAGCATTGTACACCAGGGGCTAGATCTACACAGTGCTTCCCAGGGAGAAATGTACCATTTCCTTTCCAGGCTTTTTGTAATTAAAAAAAAAAGTTGTTTTCATAAAGTCACTGACATTCTAGAAGATATGTGCCACCTATTGTTCCTTCTGTGCCCTTAAGAGATACTGTTACTTGATCACAGCACTGTTAATCACGCAGTCCAGTTTTAGAAGTAGTGACGTGCTGAAGCCAATTGATGCTAGCTCATGAGGGCCAGCTGTTAAATTTTAGGAATCTTGCTAGCTGGTTGCTAAGCATACTCAGTATTAAAAATTAAATCATATAAATTTATATTTATGTGAACATTAAAAAAAGGTAACAGGTACTCAAAATTCATCACTTCCTAATTATTATACTATATTTTATTATTATTATCTATGTACCTAAGGTTATTTACATATATGGTGTCTGGAAACACTGAATAATGATGTGCTGTAAAACAGTCTCAGGAACTGGCCAGGCTTGTGAGTCCCTGAGGTAAAATCTCTTCCATTTTATTGTCAGTTTTTTCCATCATGGTGCCCCTGGTGAAAGCAGCAGAGGGCAATTTGTTGGGGAAGCAAGAAAGTGGAAGGATTGCCTTCAGGCTGGGGTGGCAGGCAGGATGGGCTACATAATTTGCAGGACCCAATATAAAATGAAAATATGGGGTGCTTTGCTTAAAATGTATTAAAGATTTCAGGGGCGCCTGGGTGGCTTAGTCGGTTAGGCATCCGACTTCAGCTTGGGTCATGATCTCGCGGTTCGTGGGTTCAAGCCCCACATCGGGTTCTGTGCTGACAGCTCAGAACCTGAAGCCTGCTTCGGATTCTGTGTCTCCCTCTCTTTCTCTACCACTCTGTCTCTGTCTCTCAAAAATAAATAAACATTAAAAAAAACTTTTTTTAAAGATTTCAAAATGGCAAGAGCAGAACATTAAACTAAGCATGGACCCTTCTGATCATGGGGCCCTTTGTGAATGTCCACAAAACCAACTCTGACAGCAGATCACCAGTCACCTGTGGGAATCTTGTATTATCTGAGTGTTTGTAACCCAGGGGCTGCCCACTTGATTTTCAAGGATAAAGCTTCCACACAAAAGGCAGTGAGTCTTGAAAGTGCATGCCCTAACTCTGGGGGAGAGCGATGGTTCTGGAGGGTCTCATAGAATAGATCTTGGGGTTTGGGGAGGTTCCACTTCCCTGAAGCCCTGAAGGTTCCAGAGCCCTGGGCCCCTACTGAAATCAGGGAGATAAGAACAGAGGTAATGGCAGAGAAACTTGCCTTTGGCAGTCCCTCTAGAAAGGAGGTCACAGCTGAGCAGATAAACATCCACAGGAAGCCACAGCCCTGCTCTGCCTCAGAACAAGTCCCAAGTGTCTCAGGCCTGACTCTTCCTCATTGGCCAGCTACCCCCTTCTACTCTGATCCTGTCGTAAGAAGAAGCCAAACCAACAGAATGACCAACTTATCCCAGTTTGCCTGGGATTTCCTAATTTTAGCAATGCAAGCCCATGGCCTGGTAAGCCTAGGAGAACTGAGGTGGTTGTCACTCTACAAACCAATGTCATAGCCAGAGGCCCCACTCTGAAAAGGCGTAAGTCCTTCCTGTGGGCAGGCATTTCCCAAGACTAATTGGTTAAGTTCCAACAATTTGATGCAACAGATCAACTTTTTTACTATCTCCAGGTACACTTTTCCTCATTGTTCATCAAGATCTTTCATCACTCACTGCCAGATACGGAAGAGCCTCTTTCTAACTGTGCCTATGATTGGTGATTGGCAGTAGCTACCCTGGGCTTTTTTTTTTTCCACGTGAAACAACCCCATCCATGCCCTGGGCAGTGGTCCTCATCTCTGGCTACCCATGACAGTCCCCTGGGGGCCTGGGTTTTGATGTTCAAAGCTCCCCGTCATTCTGATGCACAGCCAGAGTTAAGGTCCACTGCCCTCGGTCCTCAAACACTGGGCAATTGAATGTCCCTATGTCCAAAACACAGTTTTCTGAGGAAAATCTTGCTTCTATTCATGGTGTGCTCCAGCCCACCTCTCTGTGAATGTGGAGTGGATCTCCACACAGACATAAGTCCCAGTGTGAACAATTTTTTTAAACCAGATCATGTCAAAACATGATTATCAGGCATTTGGCACTACTCATAACTGACCAACATACACATTTTTCTCTCCAGGCACATATCATTTAAAGATTAAAACCCTGAAAAAATAAAATAAAGGTTAAAATCCTGGATCCCAGGTTTCATGGACAATGACCAGGAGAATCCATTGATTATACAGTTGGAATCTTCTTGGTCTATGAATGCTGTGACTCTGATGACTGATCATATTTCCTTCTTTACATTGGTGGCTAGGAAGATCAGAGTGGCTCACTCCTAGCAATTGCATAGACTTCACGATCTACACTTCATGGGCTAACTTTACTTCTGGTTTCATCTTACTCCCTAAGCTGACTTTCCCTTTGACCCAGCATCCTGAGCTATTTATTCTGTCTTGTAAAATTGAATGTACACACAAGCTGCCACAAATCCTTTACAAAAAAGTCCTAAACTATAAACAAATAAAATGCAGATGGTAATTTCTATTTTTAGGAAGAAGCAGGGCATAAAACGGTTGGACAGACTCTCCAAAGCAGATCATGCTGATTCCCGTGATGCAAAGATTCCAATTTTTAATCCAAGGCTACCTTTTCAGGATGCATGCTTTCCCCCATGACTCACATTGATAAACTACTGATGCCCAAATACCCAACTCAGGAAATGCCCTTTGGCTTCTCTCTGACATTGTCTTTTCAGGTTTCTCCAAGAGTCCCAGTAAGGAGCAATGGTTTGCCTTCAAGAGCACACTTATCTTCCGCAATCAAGGACATAATTACCTTGATTGGCTTACAAGCTCAGCTATGCAGTTTGTGAGAGTGACTTCACCGCTGTGTTGGAGAGCTACCGTAGTCAGTTCTTCTAATTAATTCATTTGATTTATTTAATAGTTGTGAGAGAGTCTTTTAAAATCAATATGCAAATATAACTTAAAATGCAAAGCAATATTTTGAGCCAAGAGCATGGGCATTTTTAATGGGAATGCAGGTTAAGCTTATGCCTGAAGTTATGGCTCTTTGTGGCTGGTGACTTGGTTCTCCATGGGGTTGTATTTGCAGATGCTAGGAATTTGGCTATTCCAAGAACTCTCTTGTTCAAAAAGCAGGGATGCAGTGTAGGATATTTAAGATTTATTCATTTTCCTCTAGCTGCATGACCATTCAGAGGTTCTATATAAATGGCTCATGTCAAATCTCCATTTTATAATGCATGTCCAGTGTCCACCAGAGAATGTTAGCAGTGAGAATTCTCTGGGGAACATCTTATCCAGTTCTTTCCTTCTGTGAATATATGGAAGCATTTCCAGGATTACATAAAGAATGAGTTGCAGAATTTAGACTGGGATCCAATGTTCACCATACCTGTGACCAACTCAGAGTTAGGTGCATAACCTTTAATTCTAGCCTCTAAGACAATCTCTTAGAAATTTCCTCCAGACTCACTGCCAACTTACTCAGTACACTCAAGGTGCACTCACAATGTCTTTCTTTCAAGTAATTGCAGAATTACTTGGGGAGTCTATGCCCAGTACTCTAGATACATAGCCTGGAGAGCTTCAGCAGGACATGAGTTCTCTGTTCCAGAAACCAGCCCATTCCTCCTCTCTAAAGTCAGGGAGGGCCTATATTTCTGCCTGCCCCCCTCTTGCTTATTAGCAAACTACTGTTGTCAAGAGTCATCTCCAGCCTCATACACTTTATCTCAACGCTCATCTCATGTTTATAAAGAGATCACAGAAGGTTTTCAAAAACCTCGTTTAGAGACAGTCCCAGTCATGTAAATTGGGACACTGTACAAAGAACAGCCAAGGAGTAAATCCCAGTCCCCCATCTTGGAGACCATTGTCCTCATTGTCTTCCTACACCTGAATGTCCTACAGCACCCCGCCCTTCCCCTGCAGGTGCTGCACAGTGTAAGGAGAGTTGGATGCTGAACTGGATGAATCCAGCGTCTGGATCATGTCAGACCCTTGCACATCAGACTATGTGTATTTTCTAGTCTTTCCCTAGGGACTAAGATTGGGCTGCTCGTAAATTCATTTCCTCTCTATTCACTTGAATTTTACACTGTAAATGTTCACAGATTAGCTGTTTCTGATGTCTTCACGTCTCAAATGGCAGATACAAGTTGAAGAACTCAGGTTCAGCCGAGCTGTGGAGAGGTCACGAGCTTTGGACATGTGACCCATTGTTTCGGTATCCAAGATTATAGTAATGCTGGCTAGAGTTTATTTCACGCATCTACCCTACTGTGTCCAGCTCTGATCCAGTCTACAGAAGGGAGGCAGGAGCTTTAAAAAATGATGATAAACAATGAGGTCACAGGCCAGAGCAGCCAAGTCCTCTTGGACTCAGTCACAAAAAAACAAAACAAAAAACAAAAACAGAAAAAAAGAAAGACCACAACAGACCAGTATGAGTCAGAGGATCATGGCTGGTAGGGTCAACCAGGCTGGGACTCACCAATTGGGAGATCCACCTGAGTAAGGGCTTAGAATTGAAGAGTACGTATGTAGTTCCTGGTGATTCTGCCCCTCTGGTTGGCCACTGACCCCTGACTGATTAGGTGCTCTGCCATTCCCCACAGCCAGCGACCCCTCCCTCCCTCTGTATTGCAGAAAATGCCAAATGGTGGGTAATGCCCTAGTCTCTGCTTCCACAAATACTGCCATGGCAAGGTCCTTCTGATGATCTCTGTCTGTGTGCAGGTGGAAGGTGGGGCAGGCAGCCCGGTCTCAGCTGCAGAGTGGGCTGACTTGCTGTGCAGACCAGCAGATGCCAGACAATTGGCCCTGCAGGCTCAGCTATTTTTTCATGAGAAGAAAAATCCCAGAACAGTGACAAGAAATCATGGCGAACTCAACTAGCCATGACAATGGTTGTCCTTGGACATCTGATAAGCTTTGAGGCAGGAGAGTGTGGTGAGCTCACTAGACAGACGCAGAGGTGCCTGGCCGCATGCACAGCAAGGCAGATTTCACTGTCGCCCTTGACCATTCTGGAATGCCTTAGATTGTGCATGGGATAAAGATACGTTTTCCTGGGCTCATCCCCAACAGGCGGAGTTTTGCACATCTTCCTTCAGAGAGGTTGCAAATTGGCAGTCTGTGGGCTGAAGTTGGCCTGCCAACATGTTTTCTTTGGCCTCAACAGTGTATTTTTAAATGTTTGAATTTGTTGCCAACTCTTACAAATTGGGGATTTCACATTTTTAAAAATATGAATTTCCCACTTTTCTAGAAAGATCAGAAGATTTGAGAAGGATAGGCCTATTTTCCCTGCATGGCACACATTGGCTGTACTGAGCAACAGCTGTTCTTACCTGACAGGGAGGAACGTGCCAGCTCTTGCAGTCCCCCATAGCCTACTTCTCTTGCCTGGTTACCTGCCTGGCTTCTGGGGGCATCTGAGTGCGGAGCCTGTAGCAGACCACCCTCTCCCACCGTAGCAGAACCCCAGGCTGACTGTCAACTGCCAGGGTCTGTGCCACTCTGCCTGAGGGTTTCCTCGGGTAGCGAATGCCTCGGTCTGCTCCCTAGAAGGCCATAAATTGCCCCTCCCCCGCAATCTCCGACTGATGGAAGTTGGTGCATAAATACCCCAGCTTCTGCATAAACACCCCAGCCTCTTCCCCCTGTTTGGGATCACTCTGACACACATGTTGTGCTCTGGGTCCCTCTAGTCACACCCTGTGGTAACTGCCTGGGTGACAGGCCCTTGAAAGGTTGCGTTACCTTTCCTATCTCTCTTCTCTCCCCACCAGTGTTTTCTCTTTTCTGTTCTTTTCTTTACTTTTCTTCCTTTTCTTTTTTTGGCACCTGAATAAATCAAGTGTACAGTTTATCATACTATAATAAGAATATGTAACAGCTACTTTTTCTGCAGTTGTCGTGAACACAGAATTAGCGAATACTGAACCATTGCTTCGGGGGTTGGGTTCCTAGGCTTTTAGTCACAATGTTTTCATCAGCCAATCAATATATAACTTTGTTTTCTGTGTTTATGATCAAAGATATGTTATTCAATATGTACTAATGATTCAAACATTGAACTCATAACTAACAGCACTACAACTCAGGCCTAAATGACACTTATTTAACACATATTTTCTCCATAAAGCTGATCACAGTCTTTTTGGGCTTAGAAACACTAGACAGCACTTCAGTACTAGGCCTGGGAACAGCAATGAAAAGCACAAAAATGGGGAAAGTGTGGCACAAAATAGAACACGGAAAAGGGTACTTGGTTACAATATAGGAGCTGAAACAAGAAGGCAGAGTGTTACCGTGTTTGACTTCAACTGGCAATGGGCATATAAGGTAACTCAGTTTTTTGGTCACATTCTGCATGTCCACAAATGAATGTGAAAGTGCCACAAATGTTGATTTTGAGGTTACAAATTAATTATAGTAGGGAAGCAAATTCACAAGAATCCATGAATAATGAATAATCAGCTATACCCCAGAGTCAGCTTCTAAGGGACCCAAATAAAGACAGCACCACAGAAATGTTTTCTTCCTCAAATAACTCAGTAGCAACTAAAAACACTGGGAAGAAATACTAAACTATGTTTTTCAAGAATTGGCCATCAGGCAGCACAGGATCCCCAAGAGAAGGGGCCAAACGAAGCGAGCCCTGTGATTTCCCCAGGGTAATGCCTAGAGACTGTCTCCAGGCTGCACTGCAGGAAAGAGGAGCCCAGGTGGGACCTGGAGGTGGCTGTGAGTTGAAGAGATGGAGCTGGGGGAACAAGGAGGCCGAGCATTTACAAGACAAAGTTCTAGAGAGTCAAGAGGGGGGTGCAAAGAGAGCTCCAGAGTTTGCAAGGGTCTGTGAGTCTTCATATGAGCTCTGATCAGGACCCGTGTGAGAGAAAACATCAAGGCCATCTAACGGAATGGAGGGAAGAATCATCAGAGCGTACAGAGGATTGGGAATATCGGTGTTCCCACCAACCCGAGTGGAGAGCCTTGTCATTTCTGAGGGCGTCAGACAGAGTGCTCAAGAGGAAAGTTGGCCCTCATCTCAAGAGAGCTCAGAGGCCAAACTGTTTTCAAGTAAGTGCACTATCTTCCAGAGCAAAGCTCAATAATACTGACAGAAATACAATAATATCCAACATTCAACAAGAAAAAATTTCACAGCATCTGGCATCAAAGAAAAAATCACTAGGCATGCAAAGAACCAGTAAATGTAGTCAGGAGAAATATTAATAGAAACAGACCAAGAAATGACACAAATGATAGTATTAGTAGATAAGAACATGGAAACCACCGTTATAACTATATATTCCATACATTTGAAAGTGGAGGACAGACTGAGCATCTTAATTAGAGATATGGACGGTATAAAAAAAGATCCAAATAGAAATGCTAGTGATAAAATTAGAATGTTTGAAATGAAAAATGAAAAGATACACTGGATGGGATTAATAGAAAATTAGATGCTATGGAAGGAAAGATTATTTAACTTGAAGACAGAGCAATAGAAACTAGAAATAGAAAATGAAATTCAGAGAGAAAAAAAGGAGTAAGATAAGTCAGAGGCTTTGTTAGAGGGCGGCTTCGAATTGCAGGTCCTTTAGGCCCATCCCTGGAACCTGGTGGTATGCGGGCACTTGGGGTCCTTGGGAGGAGATGCAGTGAAGAAGCTGGATTAGGGCCAAGTTTCCCAAATGCCCTGTCGAGGAGAAGGCATGGGCAAGCCTCCTGCCACGCTCAGCTTAAGGTGGCTTCCATCACTCCCTAGATTTCTTCCTTTAGGCCTTAGAGGCTCCGTGGAGAGCTGCCTACTATATAATTTTAAGGGATGTTCCTCCCGGGAAATGGAAGGAATGGCTATGGAGTTTTCTGTCTCTCCAGTTCCTTTCCTTCTTTTTGCCCTCCTATACACATAGGAATCTTTTGTTGTAAGTCTGTCTACTCATTCATGTGAAAGGAAAAATGCTAAGAACAATAAAATGAAGATGACAGAAATGTCCTAAAAACCACACGAAGTTTTCACAGATCGTGTTTCTACCAGATGGTAAAATATAAAAATGGCAGTGGGTTTGCTTTTTTCCAAGGACATCTCTGATGATGATAATATACCCTGAGTAAAGGCTGAGGCCCCACAGAAACAGGCATTTGAACATTAATAAGATACCAGACATGTTTATCTTTTATTATTGCAATATTATTGTAAATTAATTCAACCTCTTTGGAGTACAATTTGTAATAGCTTCAAAGTTTTTAATGCACATTTTCTTTGACCCAGAAATTCCACTTCCAAGAATTCATAAATAATATGCATACATATATGAGATGTTGTGTGTATGAGGATATGGAAGGCAGGATTATTATAAAAGCAAAAAATTGATGACAACCTATATGTGTATTGGTACAAGACTGGTTAAATTAACCACTGAATAGTTTATTCAGTCAGTGAAATACTATGTGGCCATTAAATAAAATGAGGCAGCTTTATAATATCCAAGATTTTTTTTCTTCTTCTTGCTTGCATTAGGTTTACTTCACTGTTCGTTTTGCAGAATCCTAAAGCAGTAGGTTGGGTTATTGATTTGAAATTTTTCTTGTCTTTTAATATAGGCTATTATATGTATAAATTCCCCTCTACGTAGCTGTAGCTATATCCCATGAGTGTTGGCATGTTGTATCTTCATTTTCACTTATTTTAAATTATTTTCTAAGTTCTCATATGATTTCCTATTTGACCCATTGGTTATTAAGGAGTACATTGTTCAATTTCCACATATTTGTAAACTTCTCAGATTTCTTTCAGCTATTGGTTGCAATTGGTTGGAGAACATATTTTGTATGACTTCAATACTTTTAAATTTATTGAGGCTCATTTTATGGTTTACCATGTGTTCTATTGTGAAGAATGTTCCATGTACACTTGAGAAGAGTGTGGACTTTGTGACTGATGAGTAAAGAACAGAGCCACCTCTTAGAATTCCTTTCCTTTCTTCTTCTATTGTTCTCTGTAGTTATTTCAGAGAGTCTCATCCTCCAAACTTGAAATCTCTCACTCCCATACCCAGTCCATAGGGCTTTCTTCATGTTTTCCCTTTCCTCCTGTCTCATCTGTTTATTAGATGGATCAACTTAGCCTCTCAGGATTGCTCTCCCTCCTCCACCCCTTCTCCTCTTTATTCTCCACTTTTCCCATCATTCAGATTCTCCCAGACCGAAATAGAACCTGAGAACTGACCAACATGAGAATCCATTTCTTTTCCTCATGCCTCTCTCATTCAGTGTCTCTCTATCCACTTTCCTAAAACTGCATTATAAAAAGTCCAGGAGCTGGGTTGATAAGGAGAAAGATCTCCATATGATCAGAATTCTCCCTATGGTTAAAATGAGTTGATGAAGACAAAAATTTTCCTTCTAGACCCACCTTCCATGGATCATTACCCAATGGGAGACTGTATAAACAAAGTCTTAATGAACCATTGCAGGACTAACTTCCTCCTTCAAGGTCACCTGCTGAAGCTCCTTCTTAGCTCTATGTCTCACAAAACAAAAGGCAAGGCTTTGAGAGTGGCAGCCTCAAAGTTGGAATTATTTTGGCTTTAATTAATTATTAGCACACTACTAAAAAGCCCTCAGGAAATTACAGCACCAGCAAGTGCCAAGCATGCAAGATCTCATACAGCTTTTTAAGGTCCTACAGCCTGTGGATGGGTGGAGAGATAATTGCACTTTGATTGTTCACCGACAGGCTTGGAGAAATGGCAGGCCTTTACATTTTATTTTGTTTTCTTCATACTTACCCAAATATTTGTACACATCTCTATGCTTACTCCCAGCACAGTATGGGGTTATAATTACTTGTAGACCTCTCTTATTGACTCTATCTTATTCATTTTTTATTCTTCCTGCCAAGCACCTTGCCTGGCACGTAATGGATATTCAGTAATGTTTTCAGAATGAACGGAAGCAACATAATAATAAATACACCCAGCAGGGCTTCACAGTGCTTTTCCCAAAGAATAATTATAAGTACTGCAAACCTCACGTATCGGTCACATGACTCATCTTCTCTCTCCAAAATCCACACCGAGCCCTGTGAAATTATGCTTCCAGGCACTCTCAAAAGTTTAGCAGCATCTTTAATCCCTTCAAACCCAGTTCAGATCAGTGTAATTACCTGCAAATTCCATCCCAGATGTATTCTACAAATACATATGCATGCATGCACATGCACGTGTACACACGCAAGCTACACACTTTCCAATTTGAATATTAAGGGTGGTACATTCACTCTGCTTTTTTACACCAGGACAGGAAGTAGAGCTTTGCTTTCAGAATTAGAAGAATAATGAAATACAGACACACATTGTTCTCCTAGACTCCTCAGGCCTTCAAAGACACTTGGAGCTCAAATGGCAGGACAACTGGTATGTTTGTCCTGCATAATTTCTTGGTGCCCTAGCCCTTTCCCCATTCTGACGAGTGGCACCTCTCCTCATTGCCTTGGGGAGGAGGGTGGCACTGAAGAATGCTGCTCACAAAGAAATCAAATACTTGACTTTTGAGGTCCAATAGACTAAATAGGGACAGAAACCAAAAAAAAAAAAAAAAAAAAGAAAGAAAGAAAGAACACCTGAAAAACATCAACAGAGCCTCCCTGTTCTGTATAAGAGCCAAAGGTCCCCCAAGTACAGTCTGTTGTGAGTAGATTGTGGCATCAATAGCAACTGGCAAGTCTGAGAGGTGTTAAAATGAGAATCTTGGTCCTCATTCAGAAGAACAGGAGAGTCATCGGCAGCTGAAAAGATGGAAAAAATAAGAAGAGACTCTTCCGGAGTGTTGTCACAACATGAGGCCAAAATGCACACCAACTGAATTTGTATGGAGTCATTTTCCTGGTACATCTGCTGCTGGGAGCTGGCAGGAGCTGTCTGAAGTCTTGTTTCTGTGCTCAGCACCATGTTGATTTGGGTCATGGCCATTGCCCAAGTCTAGGCTTCCCGGGCAGGCAGAGTCAGTGCTGTCACTCCCCACCTATCCGGATGGATCGATAGGGCATAAGCTTAGTGTCCATGCTCTCCCTCCCTGTCTGACCCCCAGCTGGCATTACTGAGCAGCCTATTGAGAAGCAGGGTGATTTTCTGAACACTTAGGAGAAAAGTTGTTGCCTTTAAAAAATACGTGATCATGACTTGAAAACAAAATAATAGGATCTTTTTAAAAATATATTTTTAGTGGAATTGGGTGATTAGAATGAGTTCCAAAGTACTGTTAGGGTCACTGGGATTAGTTAATCTAAACCAAAAAAATAGTGTTTTGTTTTTTTTTAAAGACTGTACAATATCAGGCATGGCCTTTACCTTCAACATATTTTTCTGGGCATAATATAGAATATGCTGAAGAATCTTTCACTGTTTTAAGGACTTTAGATCTAAAAGAGTACTGATTACATAGCTATCCATTTTATTGCACAGACTTCAGATCAGGAAATGTGTCATAGTCAGACTTCCATAAAAAGAACAGAAGCGATCTTGCAGAATACTATAGGAAGTTATTTCTTTCAGCAACTACTTGCCTCCACAACCAGAAAGAAAAGGAATAAAGTGTTTGTGCTGGTTGGCATCTCTTTCTTAGTTTGGATTCCCCTAAGAGAACTTGGAAGTAGGTAGTCGATGTGGGGAGAGAACCAAGAAGTCTGAGCAAGGGGATGGGGAGAATGAGACAAAGAAAGGAGAATGTGGATAAAGGGTGTATTGATGAGCAGGCTGCCACTGTGGACAACTGGCCCTCACTTCTGCTAGCAATTCTCTAGTGACTTATGGAAGCCATATCTCAGAATAGTGTCTCTGAGCTTATTCCGTATTATCCACCAACTTCCTTTCCTTAATGACGGGAGTTGCTCTGGAAGTTAAATCCCTGGCCCTCCTGCCTCACTCTACATGACGGGGGAGCGAGCTCCCTGATGTTGGAGAGACTCTCAGAGGGGCAGGGAGACGTGGGCACTGCGGTGCACTGTGTGCACAGCAGGTGTCCATCTGCAGCTGCAGTTGAACTTAGAGCAAGGCCAAGTATATCCAGTGTAGTCACTCAACCATGGCTGCCAAAATCTCTTGTGGAATTGAAAAAAAAAGTTAAATATATATGTATAAAAATATATTTAAATCTACTAGGCAAGCAGAAGAAAGGTTGAAGGGAAAGCAAAGAGACCTTGGATTTCAGTGGGTCCCTGAAAAGTGCCCTAAACACCTTCTCTAAGCCAATTCCCAAGGTATAAAGTATATGCGGAGGTAAATGACAGAAGCCCCAGATAGAGAGGACCAGTGTCCCCAAGCTCAGGAACAGTCCAAGGTGATGGCAAGCTCTCAGAGTCCTCTTCAACCAGCATCGTGTGGAGCAGGAGAAAAGTCTTACATGGGTTTAGGCTGGTGGGTGTGAGGCAGCCTCACAGAGTTTCCCGTGCCCCCCAGAGAGAGTGGTGTGGCTGTGCCTTGGGAAGCCTATGACCCAAGGAGGCCTTGTGCTTGGAGAACAGGTGCACTCAGCAGAACCTCTGATAGGGAAGTTTCTAGAGGTTAGTTGTGAACGGGGCCCTTTCAGGGGACTCTGGCCTAGATAAATGACAATGATGAGGACAGGTGTGTTCCCTCTCAATGCCTGGGCCCTGTGTAGCACCCACAACCTAGACCCTGCCCTCGGGAGAGGAAGGGGATGAAAAAACTTGAACTTCCTGAGATGGGTTTATGTGTAAAGGTGGGATGAGCATTTTTGTTTTTGCTCTAAACAAACCCACGAACCCACAAGGAGACTGTGTTCTTGCACATCTGAGTCTGGGACCTGAGATTTGTACACACAAAACTGAGCTCCCTCCCTTCCCCTTCATGCCCAGGAAGTACATGTCCCAGACCAGAGAGAAAGAGAAGCAACCAGAGTTTGGATTTCTTCATCATGTTAAGGGAGATGTATTCTTTATTTTTAAATTTTTTTAAATTTGAACTGAAATAGAGTGACATGTAATATTATATTAGTTGTACAGCATAGTGCATCAACAATTGTTTACATTGAGGGAGATGCATTCTTTTATTTATTTATTTACTTATTTAGAGAGACAGAGAGTGAGCAGGGGAGGGGCAAAGAGAGAGAGGGAGACACAGAATCCAAAGCAGGCTCCGGGCTCTGAGCTGTCAGCACAGAGCCAGACACAGGGCTCAAACCCATGAATCGTGAGATCATGACCTGAGCTGAAGTTGGATGCCCAACCAACTGAGCCACCCAGGTGCCCCTATTTATTATTTTAGTAATCACTACACCCAATCGGGGCGTGAACACATGACTCCAAGATCAAGAGTCACATGCTTTTCCCATTGAGCCAACCAGGCTGACAGGAATAAGGTGGAGACCAAAAGGACTTTACGTTGTGTTTGGGGATCCATGCCTTGCTTGGTTTTGTTTCTGAGCAGAACACACAGAGAAGAAAATTCCAACTGCATGAAGACAGAACCTAAGAGCCAGGGTTGTAGACCTCAGTCTACATTGTTTTGTTGATATCTGGGTGCTAAAGAGGGGATCCCACGGGTACAAGCAGCAAAGTAACACCAGAAGCTGGGATGGGCCTGCTGCTCCCTCTACTTGTGGTGACTGTCCATGGGGAGATGTACATGGGAATTTTATTTCCTTCTGGGCAGACTTCAAGTCTCATCTGTTGATTATGGGCTGTGTGGAACTCTTTTAGAGTTGATCCAGATCCCAGAGTCTCAGAGGACACACAGACCTCACTTGATTTGAATCAGAATAGCTATAGCATTGTCCCTATATTCTTGCAATTAATATTTATTAAGTGCCTACGCTATGCCAGATACAGGTGCAGTCCTGGAGAAACTGCAGTGAACAAACTGATAGAACAACTCTCCTGGTAGAGCTTACCTCTTACGGGGGTGGGATGGGGGCATAGACAACAAAGAGCCGAGTATCTTACTTACCAATTGTTGGAAAGATCTATAGAGACTCTCAAAGAAAGCAAGGCAAGAGGACAGAGAAGGCCACGGGTAAGATGGAGGGCCTTCCGCTATGAAAAGGTGGGGAAAAGACACAAAAGCAAGTAAATGAGCCTGTGGCTGGCTTTCCAGGGGGGAAAAAGCAGTCAAGCAAAGGATGGGCCAGGTAAAGGAGAAGGAGGGATGTGGCTGAAGAGTTTTAAACCAGTGTTGCTGGAAAAGGTAGGGGAGGTGTTCCACCCTGAGGCTGGAGACTGCGCATACCTTGTTCTCTGAAAGTCTCCTAGAATCATTCTTGTTAACCTCACAATGCCCCAGAAATTCTAAATTACATCTCCCAGAGTGCCTGTCTCTTGAACCCGGAAGCCATACAACTCCCACTCCAGTACACCCTGACATGGGCTTCGGAAAACATGGTTCAGGCCAGCAATTCCTGACTGCTGTCTACGGGAACACTATGCTAGGCTACTAAGAACAATCACATATACCCCACTATGTCACCTTGGCCTCTGAGAGGCTTCAAGGGAAACACACACACACACGTGCACGCACGCACGCACATGCACAAACACGCGCTCTAGAAGAAGCAACAGAATCAAAAGGAGAAACACTTTTTTCCATGAGATGTTTAAACTCACATTCTAAGATCAAAATCAAAACAGAAACAATGAGCAATTCTTTTCAGGAATTCCCCAGGGGCAGTATTACCCCACTCCACTCCTGAGTACTGGGAAGGCTGGGCCATAGTGCAGGCAACAGAAGAAATGCAGAGTTAGTCACCTTGGGTAGCTATTTTGACCAGAAGCCCAGGAATTCTGAGCATGCTGGAGTCTGTTCTCTCCCCCATCTATATTCCCCCCTCCGTGACCTTCAGACACCATACCTGTGCTGTTTCACTTCCCGGGCCGGGCCAGACCTCTCCCCTCACCTCCAGGCTATTTCATGCCCACTGCCTACCCTCCATCCCCCCTTGGCCATCTACAAGACATCTCAAACTTCACATGGCCCACACCGCCACTGCCATTCATCCCCTTCTACTCTATTCTTCCAACTACCAGACTTGAAAGCTTGAAAATCATCCTTGACTCCTTTGTTTCTCTTATACTGGGTATCAGTTCATCAGCAAGGGCTATAGGTTCTGCCTTAAAATATGCCCAGAACCTGGGGTACCTGGTGGCCCAGTCAGTTGAACATCTGACTCGATTTCAGTTCAGGTCATGATCTCTTCGTTTGTGTGATCAAGCCCCACATCAGGTGCAGAGCCTGCTTGGGATTCTCTCTCTCTCTCTCTCTCTCTCTCTCTCTCTCTCTCTCCCCCTCTCTCTCTCTCTCTCTCTCTCTCTCTCCCCCTTTCCCCCTTACTTTCTGTCCCTCCCCAACTCTCGCTCTCCCCCCACCTCAAAACAAACAAACAAACAAACAAACAAACAAACATTTTTAAAAATATGCCCAGAGGCTGACTACTCCTCACCACCTTCACTGGTGCCACTTTGGTCCATGCCCTCATCATTTCTTGCTGCAATAATGTTAGCCTGACTTGGTCTCCCTGATTCTGCCCTTTGCTCCCTCAATCTGATCCCAACACAGCAGCCAGAGCGACCCCGTTCAAATCTAAGTTCATTGTGTCTGTCCTCTGCTCACAACTATCCAAGGGCTCCCATCTTACTCAGAGGAAAGAGGAAAAGCCAAAATTCCTGCAATGCCCTCAGAGTTCCTGCAGGACCCCTCGCCTCTCAGCCCTGCCTCACCTCTTTCATCCTGTTTTCCACCACACTCTGCCCTCCTCATTCTGATCCTGCTGCACTGGTTCTCTCTGCTCCTCCAGAGGCCCGGTGCATGCTCCCTGCAGGCCCCTCACATTTGCTCTGGTCCCTGCCCCAAATGCTCATCCCCATGTGGCCGCCTGGCCCTCCTCACGCAGACGCTAACTCTTCTGCGAAGCCTCCCCTCGCCACTCAGTGTCCCTTGCCAGTCCCCAGCCCACGCTCCCCAGCTGCTGTCCCTGCCTCACTGTCCTTCTGCGCCCTTACCACCCCCCAACCCACTGCCTTTTTAAATTAATTCTCTGACTCTCCCACTAGCATGTGAACTCCACGAGGCACACATTTAGGTGCTTTATGCATTGCTGGACTCCCAGTCCCAGAACTGTTTTGGCACATAGTAGGTGCTCATTAACATTTGTTGATTGGATGAAGGAGGTTTTACAACGGAAGGAACATGGCCCTCCTCACCTGATGCCCCTGCTGAGTGGCCAGTGCAGTCAGACGCTCTTGTGACAGCAGAGGCTTACAGAAGGGTCTCCCCCCAGCTTCCCTCATTTTCAGAAGGACAAGGACCGTGGTCCTCAGAAAGGGAGGGAGAGTCCAGCCTAACTTTACAGATGGCCTGTGGGAGGCTGAGGGTGCAAATGGACGGCTAGCTGTTTGCATCTATGCCTGAGGCACGGCCTTTCTGAAATCAGGAGGGAGTACACTTTTCCATCCCCTGTGGGTGGGGAAAGAATCTTCCTATGAACTATGAACGAGATTCAAATCTGCACTGGGATGTTCCTGTTTGGATTCGGTCCTAACAGTGACGGCTCTTATTTTGCCCCGGGAGCTGTGCTCTGTGGGATTGTGCAAAGCCCCGAAATAGTGAGGGCATTAGGACCAGGAGCGAGGCGCACGCTTGGCTGGGCTTGGGTCTGGCAGAGGGCTCTCAGCTGAGCGGAGCTATGTGTGAAAGGAAATCAGGCGCTGCCTGCCGGCTTCGCATCTGTTGATCTGACCTGACTTGAAGCGTCCAAAGGAGGACCGCTGTCAGCGCTGCTGGACTGAGGACCCACCAGCTGCCCCCCAGACATCGCATAGCAACCTGACCATTCATGCAAGGGGGGAGACGAAACACGTGGGACTAGACACCTGAGCAGAATGGAATAATTGTTTTGCCCCCTAGGAGAAAAAGGGAGCAAAGGGGGCCAAACAATTCAATTTGAAGTCCCTGTGAATGGGCTTTCAGAAGGCAATACAGAAATCCACTCAGAGAGGTCCCGTGGCTTTCTGATGATAAGTGGAAGTCAGTCTTACACACGCTGTTGGCAAATGTCAGATGGGGAAAAAAGGAGCAGGTTAAGTGACCAGCAAAAAACTTCCAGGTGGAACTAGGAAGCCAGGTTCTCCTGCAAGCCCGAAGGAACCTGGAACAGGAGGAGGAAGTGAACTTGAATATGACCTGTTGCATTTGGCGAGTTCCAGCAACATGCTCCTAAGGAAGCGATGCAGGCATGGACCGTGCGGACTACAATTCCTGCTGCTCCTGCTGATGCTGGGATGCGTGCTGCTGATGGCGGCCATGCTGCACCCTCCCCCACAGGCCCCGCACTCCGCGGTCACAGTCCTGGCCCCCCGACACGGCCCAGGTGCTGGGTACCGCCTGGACTTCGGGGAATCCCAGGAATGGGTGCTGGAGGCTGAGGATGAGGGCCAAGAGTACAGCCCCCTGGAGGGCCTGCCCCCCTTTATTTCCCTACGGGAGGATCAGCTCCTGGTGGCTGTGGCCTCACCCAGGGCCAGAAGGAACAAGACCCAGGGCAGGAGAGGTGGCAGCTACCGGCTCATCAGACAGCCCAGCAGAAGGCAGGATGAGGAGGCCCCTGAGAGGGACTGGGGGGCCGAGGAGGAAGATGGGGAGGAATCTGAAGATGAGCTGACCCCACTCAGCCTGGAGGAGGCGCTCAGTGCCCGCATCCCCCTGCAGAGGGCGCTGCCCGAGGTACGGCATCCACTGTAAGTAAGGCCCTGGCTGCCCCTTCACCCAGGTACTGACGCGTCTCAGCAGACTCAGGGATGCCAGCTTCCTGCCACCGCTGTCCCTAGGGCAGCAGTTCCCAAGGTGTGGTCCCCGGACCAGCCGCAGCAGCATAACCTGGGGACTTGTTAGAAATGCAGAGTCTCAGACCGCATCCCAGACCCACTGAGTGAGAAACTCTGGGTGCACCCACTGACTTACCCAGGCTTGTGGGTGAGGAAGAGGGGAGCTCTTACTTGTTCTTCTCTTCCCCGTGCTGGTTTTTGTCCTTCTGTCTCAGGGCAAACAGCTTTACCCACGTAACACACCAGGAGCTTGGGGCGGACGCTCTCCAACCTACCTTCCAGGTCAAACACTCTGCCTCCAATACATTTTGATATTATGATTATTGTTAGGGTTTGCTTTCATTTCGGGTCAAAATAACAATTGCAGCTAACATTTATGTGACTCCTTCTGTGTGCCTGATTTTAAACTATTTTATATTTTTATTTTATTTTTGAGAGAGAGAGAGAGAGACAGAGCACAAGTGGGGGAAGGTCAGAGAGGGAGACACAGAATCCAAAGCAGGCTCCAGGCTCTCAGCTGTCAGCACAGAGCCCAATGTGGGGCTCAAACTTACGAGATCATGATCTAAGCCAAAGCTGGATGCTCAACTGACTGAGCCACTCAGGTGCCCCATGCCTAATTTTAATCTAAGAGCTGTTCATATATTAGTCCTTACAAGATGAGTGCTACTATTACCATCAGGCTTGTTTTATAGGCATGAAAACAAGGCACAGAGAGGCTGAGTAACTTGCCCACCATCACACAGCTAGCAGGTGCCAAAGCAGGGATTTGAATCCAGGAAGAAGCTCCAGCCTGCCTGAACTGCCGCTCCATTAGACTTAAGGGGACAGTCCCAGTGTGCAGGAGCCAGAATGCTGTGTTGCTGCAGCCTAACCTGGCGGGGGAGCCCTGCTCGGGAGGCAAGCTGGGAAGAGCATGTAGACTGTACCCAGGGAGATGCTGAGCTCCCCTTGTGCATCCCCTGCCCTCCCCCTGCTTCACCGTGGCTGGCTGTGGAGGAGAGCCCTTGCCGGCATCCAGGAGCAGTATAGCTGGTTAGTTCCAGGAACTCCCTTCCCTATACGCCTCTGCTCTTCCTGGAGCCAGAGAGTTTCCCATGAAGCAGACACACGTTCAGACCTTCCGGGTGAGTGGATCCATGTCGAGAGCAAGCCAACGTCCTCCTCTGCTCCCTGGTGGGCTTCCTGTCGGTCTGACCCCTTGGCACCCACCCTCAGGGTCGTGCAAATGCAGGTCAGCCCCCAAGAATGGCTTCTCAGATGGCGTGCGTGGGCACCTTTCTTCTCTTACCCACCCCAACCCTGCTGCTCCAACTTCAGGTCTTGGCTTAAACAGCTCTTTTCAGGAAATGTCCAGACCCAGCCAGGCCCACCCCGTTGCAATTTTGTGCTCTCAGCAGTTTTACTTCATAACACTCACTGCAACCAAAGCTCCAGGGTCACTGATGTATTAGTCTGATCAATGCCGGGGTCCTTGCCACACACACAGTAGGGAAATGATTGCTGAAGGAGTGAACAGACTGTTTGCAAATTCTTTGGATACATTTTTTTTCTTTGACCCAGGACGAAAATGAGGATCTTCATTTTGCTCATAAGAAACATTGCCTCAAAGGAGAGGGTCTCTGGCTACCTAAAGGTGTGGATATGTGTCTCTGGGTTATGCAAGTATGTTGTGAGTATGCATTTCTGTGGGTGCATTGTGTGTATCTGTGCATGAGTGTGTTGTATATGCACTGAGTCGTGTGTGTGGTACACGGATGGCATGTATATGTATTATGAGTAGTACATGTATGTAGTGAATTATGTGGTGCCTGGTGCCCAGTGCCTGTGTACGTTGCAGTGTGAGTTGTGCGGTGTGTAGTCACACATGCATGTGTGCTGTGGATGTGTTTGTGGTCCTAGCACATGTGCAAATTGAATGTGCAGAGGTGTGTGTGGTACATGTATGATTGTGTATGTTTTGAATGGGTGTGACATGCACATGCATTGTGCACACGTGTGTTGTGATTTGCTTTTGTATGTGTTTTTGTGGTACATGTGTGCATGTACATTGTGTTGTGACTGTGCTTTGTGTGTTTGATGTGCTTGTGTGAGTGTGTGAGTTGCACGTGTGGTATAAATGCTTTGTATGAGTTTTATACCTGTGTGTGTGCTGTGTGTGTGATCTGTGTGTTGTGAAGTGCATGAGTGTTGGTGTGTGTGTGTGGACTGCAAGTGTGGGTGAATTTTGAGGCATGTGCGTCGTGTGCCCGGAGGTAGTACGTAGGTGTGTTGTGTATGCTGTGCATGTGGTGTGATGTGTACGTGTGTGTGTTATGAGATGCTACTTATTTTGCACGTTCATGTGGCACATGTGTGCATGTGTGTTTGGTGTGTGTTGCATGTATGTTAGAAATGTGTTGGGTGAGTTGTGCATGCGTGTGTACAAGTGTGTTGTGTGTTTTATGCTTCTGGTGTGAAGTGCAGGGGTATGTGTTGTGCCCGTGTGCTGTGAGTATGGGCACATTTGTGTCCTGTGTGCGATGTGCACTGACATTGTGTGTGCACCACTTCAGGGATCGCTTCTTCAAGCCAGGGTTACCACCTCCGCTCAGTTTGTCTGGGTCTCCCCTGACTGGGAACCCCCCCACCCCAGTCCCCACAAACCTGGGAGTTGGTGTCCCCGCCCCGCCCCCGCCTTGCCCTGGTTCTCACGGACTGCCATCAGCACTGTCTTGAGGTGTGTGGCGCCCTCTGCTGGCCATCGGCGCCCCTGCAGCCTGTGCGGCCTCGCAAGGCCCCCAGCCTCCCTCCCTCCCCTTGGCAGTTCAAGTGCTGGTGTCTCCCTGTCAGGCCCCTCTCAGGATACACAAGGGATCCTCTGCAAACTAAGGTGACAACCCCCCCCCCCCGGGCTGTCCCTCCAGGGTAACAGGACTCTCCTCTTGTCACTGCTTTAAAACCAGGCCAAAATGCAGCTTATCAAAGAACGACCACATATTCAGCACCTACTCTCTGTACAGTCCTGCGCCGCTTTCTCACCAGGGCTGGGAGAACTCTGGAGATCCCAGTGCCTCTGCCTTCTGCTCGCGTGTACCAAGGACCACCCATTCCAGGGCTTTGCACAGGCCTGTCCCCACCTGGACTAGTCCTGCCAGCCCTCGTGCACCAAAATCTCCAGACCAGCCCTGGCCTTTGCTCATCACCCGCATCCAGGCCACAGGCTTTTTCTGAGTACCTTCAGGGTCACTGCTGGAGGTAATTTTGAAAAGGGGCATGCCAGGAAGTTAGCAATAATGCAGGATCAAAACAGAGAAAAAAATCAGTGTAAAAGGTCAAAAGGCAGGCTCTGGAAAGAAAGGTAAAATTATAGTGAATGTTTATCTGAGCACTTACTATGCGCTAGGGACCCTGCTAAGTAGTTTTCATTCACTTAATCTTCATAATGAACCCATAAGTTGGATACTATGAATATTTCCATTTTACAGATGTGAAAACTGAGGCACAGAAAGGTGAAGGGACTGGGGCCAGGTTATCTGACCAGGTGTATCTGACGCCAAAGTCATGGGTTTAGTTTTGTTTTGTTGTGTTATTCTCAAGTTAGATAACATACAGTGTGGCCTTGGCTTCAGAAGTAGAATCCACTGATTCATCACTTACATACAACATCCAGTGCTCATCCCAACAAGTGCCCTCCTCGATGCCCATCACCCATTTTCCCCACCCCCCGCCCCCATCAACCCTCAGTTTCTTCTCTGTATTAACTTTTTTTTAAATGTTTATTTATACTTGAGGGAGAGAGAGACAGAGTGTGAGTGGGAGAAGGGCAGAGAGAGAGGGAGACACAGAATCTGAAGCAGGCTCCATGCTCTGAGCTGTCAGCACAGAGCGTGACACAGTGTTCAGAGTCACTAGTCTTGAGATCATGACCCACGCCAAAGTCAGACCTTAACCAACTGAGCCACACAGGCGCTCCTGTTCTCTAAGAGTCTCTTATGATTTGCCTCCCCCTCTGTTTTTATCTTATGTTTCCTTCCCCTCCCCTAACCTGCTAAGTTTCTCAAATTCCACATGTGAGTGAAATCATATGATATCTGTCTTTCTCTGACTGCAAAGTCATGTTCTTAGCCACCATGCTGTACTTCCTGGGCAAGTCACTCAGGCTGGAAGTATTTCAAGTTTTTCCACCTATAAATTAGGGAGAGTTGACACTGGTCCTCAGGGAAACCTCAAGGAGGATGTCTGTCACAGCATCCTTGGTGGCACCGAAGAGTTAGAAACCACCTGGGCATGTCATGGGAGGGCGCTGGGGGACCTGGGTGCAGCCCAGAGACACTGCAGAAGATAGAAGCAACAGACTTCGTGCACAATACTGATGGAGGGAGACCTTCAAGTACTATGCTGAGCGAAACAAGACGCAGGAAAGAGGTCCACAGCACGACATCGCTGGGGAAACGGGAGCTCCGGGCAGTGCATTCTTTACAGGAACAGGTGAAGCTCCAGGGAGCTGCGGTGCTGCTGTGTGGAGGGCCGGGCCCTGGGGGCAGGAGCGGGAAGAGAAGTGAATGAATACAGAGAGGAAGTAAAGAGAAGGGCCCACATCCGAGCCCAGACTGAAGACTAGGACTGACTCAGCCCTTCAAAGCTGCCGTCACGGAAGGGGTCAGGGAGGAGCAGGCCTTGCCCCTTCAGCTTCCTGTGGCACGACAACTTTCCAGGCGCTTCCAAGCCCAGCTCTCCTTGATCATCCTGGCATCCAGCGTAGGGCGACGATCCCCTCCCTGGCTTCAAAGAGGCTCCCGATGGAGAAAAGGCTTTGTGATCCAGTCCAGGCCGTGGCTCTCAAACCTGAGTTCACATGGGACTCCCTAGAGGGCTTGCTAAAATGCAGATTCCTGGCCTCCTCTCCTACAGTGCTGACTCAGCAGGTCCCCGGAGATGTTCATGCTGCTGACCTGTGGACCCTCTTTATATCTACCAGGTTAGGCAGAGCCACGCTCCTCAAACTTTCAAGTGTAATCAAACCCCTCGCGCTGGCCAGCTTATGAAGATGCACAGGCTAATGTAGTAGGCTAGGGGTTCTGCTCAAGATGCTCACTGCTGTCAAGCTCCCGGGTGGCACCGGCATTGCTGGTCCACAGACCACATTTCTGAGCAGCAAGGGGCTTTATCACTGGTTCGCCAACTATGTACTTGGGAGATTCCCCCATGTTGCTTGTTAAAAATGTAGATTTTCAGACCCCTTTTCTAGAGACTCTCCATAGTTCTGATTTGAAATGCAGTGATCTGAATTTTTAAAAGCTGATGTTAGTTTGGGGAAGCAGTGATACAAACAGTGAGCAGAAAGGTAGTAGAGTTCTGGAAGATTCCACAGAGCGGGTAGTCATGGGATTAGAAAATAGAAGTGAGAGGCAGTGAGTAACACAGTCCCCTTCATGACCCGGAGTTTTGTACTTAAATATAAATGTCAGTGTATCGATAGCTGGCTGTGTGCTACCACTTGGGTCAGTTTACAACTTGTGTTCATATTTTGGCCCATGTTAGCCTGACTTATATACCCACAACTGTGACTAACTCAGACACCCAAAGCTCAGTAGACCTGGGGCTGAGTCCCAGGTCTTACTGTGTGACCTTGTGTAATCACTCAGCCTCTCTAAGCCTCAGTTTCCTCAACTGTGAAATGTAGATAAAATAACACCCTTGCATGGGGTTGTAGGTTAAATGAGATTAAATAATGATCTTCCCCCGGTATTCAAATCCAACCAGAAGTTGTCCTTATCATATTCTTGAGTATAAGGTCTAGGAGTGAATTGAAAGATGGAGAAAAGTTGGAGCAGACAGCTGTGGACATCATGTCATTGCCTTTTCTCTGATCAAAGAGTGATTTTCTACCCCATGGACTGCTAAATCAGCACAAACTTGGTGGCACATTGGAACGATCTGGTATGTGTTAAAAACTACGCATAGTGGGGTCCCACTGCCGGGGATTCTGATTTAGTTGGTCTGGGGAGGGGTCTGAGCCTCCCCAGGCAGTTCCTGAGAAGCTAAGCTGTGAGGCACCAGGTGGGCAATGGCATGTCACAGACAGCAGGGAGACATGGGAAGGGGCTCCTCTCCTTTGTTCCCCCCCACATCTTGCCCAGAGGCCTCTTTGGCCTCCTTGTTGCCAAGGAGAAGCTGGTGGTGCAGTCTTCCTTCTGGTCAGGTCAGCTGAGTTCTGGGCCTGCAGGGAGCCACTCCAGGATGTCTCCGCCCCCTATGTTGGCCATGACACCTGGGCTACAAAAGAGAGAGAAGACAGCCAGTAGGGCATCAATAAATCTGAGTGAGGAGGCACAGCTCTGTGCTGGGGGCTGCAGGGGAGAGCAGGGAGGAGCAAACACCTGGGCTGGAACCCAGCTTATCCACCCTCCACCCCCCAGGAAGGGAGGGAAGCCACCCCAGTGTGTGGTCAGGAGGAGTGCCGGTTCTGGGGCCCGGCCTGCCAAGTCACAGAGTAACTCAGGAGTACCAAGCTTTCAGCCCTCCAGCCCAGTGTGGCCATGGCTGGGAGCGCTGCACCCCTCCTCAGTGGCCTGTGGTATAGACAAGGCTGAGGATAACCCTTTGATTGAGATCTGATGTGCTCATGGGAGCCCTTGCAGTAGAGTCTTGCTTTGTGCTTCAGGTTAGGCTTGGGGATGAGATCAGGGGATTAGGTCAACCTGCGCCATATCTTTTTTAATCCTTAAGGAAACTGCTATTTCTACTGAAAGTATGGTCCTCAGACCTGCAGCATCAAAAATGCAGACTTTCCAGCCTTACTCAGACCTAGTAGATGAAAATCTCTATTTTTAACAAGATCCCTAGCTGATTTATATTCATGTTAGAGTTTGAAAAATGCTGATGAGGCCAAGGGTTCACAGCCCTGGCTGCGCGTTAGAATCCACTGCCGGGTTTTAGAAATCATCACATCCAGGCTCCACCCCAGACCAACGAATTAAGTACAACTCGCAGGGGCTCTCCTAAGTGATTTTAATGTGCAGCCAGGCTGAGAACTCCTGCCAAGGCCCTTTTAGGTGAAGAGGAGCAGAAACACTGGTGTTGCTACAGGTGGTGGAGTTACTGTGGTCTGCACAGACGTGAGGAACAGGGACAGTCCGGGGAGGACAGCGGGGGAGGGGGCACAAGAGGAGGACAGGAAAGAGACTCACAAGCGATGGCACTTGTATATAGGGCTCGGGCTTCCTGATGTCCTCCAGCAGCTGGTGTCCCTGGAGCCTGCTCAGATCGCCCTCATGGCCACTTACCTGCTAACATCTTGTCCCTGACAACCATGGTCCTTTACTAAATCCCGGGTCTGGAGGCCAGCAGCTTCGGGATCACCTGAGATGCAGAACCTCAGGTCCCACTCAGGCCTCCCGGATCCAAATCTGCATTTATGGAGATGCCCAGTGGTTAGGTGCAGGTTGACATGTGAGGGGCACTGGGCTACCTCGTGGCTTCTGCTGCCTCACCGTCGGCTTACTGCCTGTCCTCTGACCTGCGACCCACTGCTGATCTGCTCTGTACATCTGCATACCAACTCCTTGAGACAGAGGATCTGGAAGTTTCACCTGGCCGTTACTTGGGGGAGGCTATGCCTGTCCGGGGAGACTACTGCGCCCGGATACTTCATAGGTCCTGGTCAGTGTTCAGACCAGTGACTACCTGTCAGTGCCCATTCTTAGTCCAGGGCTGGGGAACCAGGGTCAGAGAAAAGCTAAGGATGCCTGGGGCCCCTAGAAGGAGGCTGTGAGGCTTCAGAGGACCCTATGAAGAAAGGGGACTGTGTGCCCCTTGGGTGACTTCTCTCTAACTCTGGGGAATGATAGGCTGGCAGCATCAGCCTTAACCCTGGGCTCCAGCCAGAACATACTTCCCTCTTATTCATAGGAACGTTGTCCGTCCCTCATAAGATCATCCCCAGACTGTGTCCCAGCCCTTGTATCTCCAGGCCTGGCCTGGAAATTGATGTTCCCAAGATGGGCCCCACTGATTACGGACAAAATGTACTGAACATTGGAATTTTCACAGAATGTAGGGAACTGAGTCTATGGGATTACCTTACTGTTTACATAGACAATCAGTCTATCTCCTCCTTGTGAGCAAACACAGTGTCTACCTTCATTCATTAAACAAGTAATTATTTAGCAACTATTAAAGGTGAGAAGGTGAGCAAGACCCAGCCCCAAATCCAAGGAACTTGGGGTGAGCTGAGGGGTACAGATAAGCGACCAGGTGCTTACATCGCTGGGCTCAGGGCAGCCATGTGGAGCCTCATCTGAGTGGGGGACCTCTGCTGGTAGAAGCTGGAGGTCAGTAATCCCAAGACAGAAAGTCTGGCAGAGACCTTCCTACCCTGGTCAGAAGAGGAAAGGGTGGGGGCGGTGTTCGTGCCACAGCCAGGCCATCTGGCGCCAAGCTGTGACTCGACCTCTTGGAATCATCCAGATGCATTTTCTGAGTTCACAGGGGACCTTGGAGCTGCATGCAGAGAGGGAGTGCATCTGTGTGTAAAGCCAGACCCGGACTCCCCTGATCTTGGAGTGTGGAGATATGAAACTAATATGTATTCAGCAGCTCTCTTGGGCCAGGATGATCCCTTTAATCCAAGCAGCTCCTCTGGGCTATAGAAAAGTATCAGCATCCCTGGGTTGGCTAATCGGGGATGTAAATAGCAGAGCCAGCATTCAAAGCTGAGTTGATTTGATTCCAAGGCCCTTGGTCTTTCCTTCCCCATGGCCATCACTCAGAAGGTGGACGCATGAGGTCAGGGTGAGCTTTTCATGTATACGAACTGAGATAATAAAATGTCTACCAGATAGATGGTTGAAGAACAAAGAATGTAACCCTATTAGCTGATAAGAAGAACATGCATTTCTTCATGAGTCCTCTTCACAACTACCTGTCACGTTTGGACACTGCTTTGCAATGTCCAAAAACTGTTTCTATGCACCGCCTCCCTGAGTCCCCCCAGCAGAGCCGGGGCACAGATAGAGCAGGAAGAATGTGCATCCCCACTCGACAGGAGATGTGGAGGGGTGAAGTGACTTGCCCAGGGCCACTTTCTTGGACCGTTTGCCTTTTGCTCACTTGTTTGTTTGCCTACCTATCTTAATCCCTCAAAGGATTTAAAAATACATCATAAAATAGAAAATCACTATTAATATATTGTTAATCAAGATAAGGGGATATATGCTCTGGAACACCTTTCCTTCATTTGCCGGTATACGCCAAGCTCCTTTTCACCTCTAGGCCTTAGCAGACGCGATGACATCTGTCAGGAACACTGTTCCCCACCTACACACCTTCCTTCAACTGCCTCCTACTTACCCTTCGAGTCTTGCCTTTCATATCACTGAAGGGCTCCTTGGAGCACTTGCTAGAGTTGTTAAATAATTCTTTGGTCATCTGCTTAATAGGATGTAATGACGTCGGGGACTATCTTACCTGGGTCCTTCTGAAACAGATCCGGAGACAAGGATCTGTTTTGCAGATGATGCCAGGGAGCACGGGTAGGGGACTGGGAATGCGGAGCAGCAAATAGGAGAGCACTGAAAGGCGTGTTTTCCAGGCAGTTGCCTGGGGGGTGACTGGAGCCAGAGCTAGGCCTGCTGGGGAATGTGGGAGACGCTGTGGGACACGCAGCTCCGTGTGTTAGACCTCTTGGGGCAGGGCGCTGGTGCTGATATGCCAATCTTTCTAGTCACTGGATGAGGGCACCTCTATGGCAGGGGACAGGGAGGTTAATTCTTCTCCAGCTCTTCAGGCCAGCTTGGGGACAGCATCTCCAACAGTCAGAGAAAGCCCTCAGACGATTGGAAGGCAGGCCATTCTGTGCTGTATTGATAGGGCCAAAGGAGATATGGGTGGGGCTTCACAGATTCTGCTTCAACAACCTTATCTGTTTTAGTCCTTATACCCATCAGGTTGTCAGTAAATACCTGTTAAATGATGGATGGACAGATGGAAGGTCAAGATCAAAGAGAAAATTAGAATGAAGATAGATAATCCATAAAACCATCTCAATGACTCAACATTCTATTTCCCTACTCTGAGCTTCCTGGCAGCCTAAGTGAAAATGGCAACACTTTAGGTATATCGTGATCCTTATTGCTCATGAAGAGAAAACATACCAAGTCCTCAGAGGAAGAAACGTGCCTTTTCCCAGCACTTCTGCCTGACCGGAGATTCCCTCCAAAGCTGCATAGAGGAGAGAGTCAGTGACAGAGGATACAACACCCTCAACAGGTTCCCTCTGTAATGCAAAGCAGGTCTCATAAAACTGATGAAAGCTGAGAGCAGGATGCCAAGCATGACTCCACAGAAGCACGTTTCTAAGTCAGCCAAGACAGTGCTCTCTGAGGACCTTAACGAATCAGTGTAGACAGCCCAGGACATGTGAAGGAATCAATGGATTATGTATTCTTCAAATGACCCTCCATCATTGTCACTTTGATCCAGACCCTGGGACCCAAGCCTCATGACTCTGAATCTAGAACGTTCTGTCAACACTTTAGTCAAAGACAGCAGTGTTTGTGGCAGTTAAGAGGATGAGGTCTGGAGTCAGGCTGGCCATCTGCTATCTGCTCTGTAATGTAGCCTCTCTGGATGCAGTTTCCTCATCTTTAAAATGGGAATATGTATCCATTATTCAGTGCTGCGTACACACCACCTCAAAATTTAGTGGCTTAACAAAAGCAGATAAACTGAGTTTCATGAAAATTAAAAATGTTTTGCTTCAAGAAAGTGAAAATGCAACCCAAAAATGGAAGAAAATATTTGCAAATCTAATAACGGATTCGTATCAGAATACATAAAGAACCCTCACAACTCAGCATAAAGACACCAATTTAAAAATAGGCAAAGATTTCGGTGAGCCTGGGTGGCTCAGTCATTTAAGCATGATCATGATCTCACGACTTGTGAGTCTGAGCCCCACGTCAGGCTCTGTGCTGACACTTGGGAGCCTGGAGCCTGCTTCAGAGAGTCTCAGTCTCTATGCCCCTCCCCCACTCATGCACTGTCAATGTCTCTCTCTCTCAAATATAAATAAATCTTATATTTAAAAAAAAGCAGGCAAAGATATGAATAGATATTACTCCAAAGAATACCGGAAAATGGCCAAAAAACATATGAAAGGATGTTCAAACCATTAGGTCGTAGGGAAACACAAATCAAAACTACAATAGATACAACTTCACCCCCCACTAGAATGGCTAAAATTAAAAAGACAGACAACCACAAGTGCTGACAAGGACGTGAAGAGGTTGAAGCCCTCACACATCGCTGGTGGGGTTGTAAAATGGTGCAGCTGCTTTGGAAAATAGTCTGGCAGCTCTCAAAATGTTCAACAGTTACCACATGACTCAGAAATGCCAGTCCTGGGTATACAACCAAGAGAACTGAAAACATATTTCATATGTTTCTAAAAACATGTTTGATGAGTTCATAAAACCTTGTGCCTGAATGTTCATAGCAGCATTATTCAAAACAACCAAAAATGGAAACAAATGTCCATCAACTGACAATGAGATGAATAAAATGTGGTATATTCAAACAATGAATGTTAATTGACAGTAAAAAAGAGGGAAGTACTAATACACGCTACAACATGATGAACCTTGAGAACATCATGCTAAGTGAAAGAAGCCAGTCACAAAAGGCCATGTACTGTGGGATTCCATTTATGCGTATAAAGCGTCCAGAGAAGGGACATCTGTAGAGACAGAAAGTAGATTAGTGTTTGCCTAGGACTGGCATTGTTGACAGAGGAGTGGGGAGTGACTGCTAATGGATAATGGATTTCTTTTGGGGGCGATGAAAATATTCTGGGGGGCTCCTGGGGGGCTCAGTCGGTTAAGCATTCAACCCCGGCTCAGGTCATGATCTCATGGTTTGTGAGTTTGAGCCCTGCATCTGGCTCTGCTGTCAACACAGAGCCCATTTCAGACCCTCTGTCCCCACCTCTTCCTCTGCCCCGCCCCTGCTCATGTTTTTCTCTCTTTTCTCTCTCTCAAAAATAATAAATATTTTCAAAAATCTGAAAAGAAAATATTCTGAAATTAGATAGTAATAGATGAACAGGTTTGTGAATATACTAGAAACCCCTGAATGACATACTATTATAAGGGTGGATATTATGATATATGAATTATATCTCAATGAAATTATTATTTCAAAGCATCATGCTTAAAACAATAACCATTTATCCATGGCTCTATAACTAGGCTGGACTGAGCTGGGCACTTCTGCCAGCCTCACCCGGGGTCCCTCCTGTGGTTGCTGCCATCTGGGGGCAAACTGGGGTTGAGTGATCCAAGATGGCCTCACTCATGTACCCGGCAGCTGATGCTGGTCCTCTGCCGGGGAACCTCAGCTCTTCTCCAAGGGCCTCTCACCCTCTATTAGAGTTGATGAGCCTCCTGGCATTGCAGTTTATGGCAGCAAGTAGAAGCAGTGGAGCCCCTGGGGACCTAATCGTGGGAGGCCTAGAACTCCCAGTACATTCTATCCATCAGAAAAAGTCACAAGACCAGCCAGGTTCAGGGGGTGTGGAAATAGGTTGCACCTTCCGATGAAAAAAGTGGCAAAGTCACGTTGCAAAGGAACATGCATATGAGGGTGGACAGAATTATGGTGACCATCTCTGCACACGTGAAAATACCCATTTCAAAGTGCACTTGGGAGGATTAGATGTGACAGTGCATGTATTTAGCACAGCACCTGGTACATAGAAAGACTCATGAAGTGGTGGCTATCATGAATATTAATAAGACACTACAACATCACATGATCCACCCTAATTTCCCCAGTCCCTTATGGTGAGAACAGATTGTAAACGGCAGAGCTTGAAGTGTCTTTAGACATTTTTCAGTGAGCAAACCCCTCCTTTATCAAATATGGAAACCGAGGCCGAGAAGCGACAGACCTGCTCCAAGTCCCTGCCTCACAGGGGATTCGGAAGTCTGAGCACAACATAGGTCTTCAGCGCACATGGTCTCTGACACCTCATCTCACACTCTTCCCTCCAGACCAGTATTCTGTCTGGGGCTGTAATCACAGTGCTGACTCTGAGCAGGAGGATCTTGGAGGAAAAGAAACACAGAAGGCACATTCCTGCCTGGGATGAAGGTCAGGGGTCCCAGGAGTTGGGGGTAACTCAGCTATCATGAAAGGACAGCCCACAAGTTGTATCTTGTCACAGACATGTTGTTTGGCCGCAGTTGTTGGTTGTTTTTAAGATTTTGTTTTTAAGTAACTCTATACCCAACATGGGGTTCAAACCCACAACCTTGAGATCAAGAGTCATATACTCTGCTGACTGAGCCAGCAAGGCCATAGATTTTTGTTTTGTGGTTTTTGTTTTTAATATTGGAAGAGTGACCAACATTTAAAAATTGAGAGGTTTGGGGTACCTGGGTGGCTCAGTTGGCTGAGTGTCTGACTCTTGATTTCAGCTCAGGTCAATCCCAGAGGGTTGAGCTCTGTGTTGGGCTCTGTGCTGAGCATGGAGTCTGTTTGGGATTCTCTCTCTCTCCCTCTGCCCCCTCCTCCTCTTGCTCTCTCTCTCTTCCTCTCAAAAGAAATTTTAAAAAATTTTTAACATTTATTTATTTTTGAGACAGAGAGAGACAGAGTATGAGTTGGGGAAGAGCAGGGAGAGAGGAAGACACAGAGCTGTTCGCACAGAGCTGGACGTGGGGCTCGAACTTACAGACTGCGAGATAATGACCTGAGCCGAAGCCGGACACTCAACTGACTGAGTCACACAGGCGCCCCTCAAAAAAAAGTTTTTTAAAAAATCAAGAGATTTCCCATAAATAATTCAGGTTCATGGCTCTTTCTGAAAATCACAAAGATCTAGCAATGCTGGACTGAATTTCCTCCTAGTAACATTGGCTGCTCCTGGGGGGGTGGGGAAGCATGTGGTCGCTAGCTCACTGCAGCGCCCCTGGGGCCATGTGCCGTCCTCTGGGTGTCTGCCAGTCTCTGTAGACATTTGAGGCTGCGCTTCCTCTGTGCCCAGCCTGGGAGCACTTGCAAGGAGGAGGTGGCCTAGATAAACCGTAAGGCCCCCTCTTACCAATCTGTGTTGGCTGGATTGTAGAGGGTTTATTTTGTTTGCTTGCTTGCTTTTTAGAGGCTTCCAGCAGCTTCTCTGAATCACTGCTCAAGCTCTTTCCCTAGTTCTGGTGTGCCACACCCCTTGCTCTCCACCCTCCAGAGCTCTGTAAGATTGGCGGGAGGTGGGAAGGAAGAATGGGCATCTAGTGAAGCAGATGGTAGGCTTTTAGCAACACCTGCCTCCCTCTTCCCCATTTCCCACCTCCCTCCTTCTGCCCTCTCTCTCCTTAGGGACCTAGTGCCCCCATGGTGACATCAGGGATCCGGGGTTCCCAGACACAGGTGATCAGGGTCCCGTGATCTGGACCATTTCGTACTGCTCCGTCAGGTCTCCCAAGCCTGTCATACTCATGTCAGTCAAGGAGTGAGTAGACATTTGCTGTCACAAGCCTTCTTCTCTTGAGGAGAGTTCATCCTGTATTTTAACAAAACAAAATGGAAGCCACCAAAGCCACTTGGATGAACAGGGGATGGGAGGCCTTTGTTCCCGACTGCCTGAGTGATTGTAGGCTGGTGTTCTACAGACAGTGGGCTCAGCGGGGGATCTGTATGATCTCCAGTCACACACATGGCGTCCTTTGCCTGGAGTCCTCTGTGGTAGACGTACTGCCATGCTGTGCAAGTCCAAGGGGTACATCACATGGCATTCTGTGTGTCCACTGGAGTTGGGCAATGCAGATGCCCATGATGGGAATGAGCAGTAAACGATGTGGCAGATGGGAGCATCCTACAAGCATCAGGGATCATTATTTGTAGACCCCCTGACCAGTCTCCTACTGGGATGGAAAACAACACCAGAAACTAGCCAGCACACAACACTAACCTGAGTAAGAGCAACAGCTTCCCTTTATTGAAAGCTTGCTTTGGACAAAGCACACAGCACGTCTCTTTGTTTATACAATCTTTACATTGCCTCTAAAGTAACTCTACGTGTTATCCTCACATTATAGACAAACAAACTGAGGTCTAGAGAGGTATCCTGGCACACGGGAGGCTTGCAACAAATAATAAAAACGAACACTTATTGAACTCTTACTATGAGGACTTTATATGTACTAACTCATTTGATCCTTCCCACAACCCCATTTTACAGATGAGAAAACTGAGGGTAAGCATATTACATGCTCAAAAAAAGACTTATTGGAATCTAAGACTTGTAAAAAAAATAAGAACTGATTATTATAGATACAACCAGGCCTTTGGATCTGGAAATTGTTGAAAGAAAGGGTGGTTTTCAGAGACCATATGTCATTTGTCCAAGCCATAGAAGGACCAATTCAAGGTTAGAACTCAATGCCAAAGCTTGAGCTCTGTCTACATGATCTACAGACTCTTCCCAGGATGCCCTAAACTGACATTGGACAGGTGAATGGGGTTGGAGTTTGGCTGCTCTGATAGGATGGTGTGTCACTCCTCCTGCACCGTGTGCTGCTATGTGGGCCCATGGGGCACAGAGAGGGCTCGTCCACCTGCCATCCCCACAAGACTCAGTGCTATGCATGGGCTGTGGCGCCCATGTGTGGCATGATGACCGTGGACCCCCCACAAGCCCGTGCCTAAAGCAGGTACTGCCTCCTTCCCCTAGTTTCTGGAGGTCACGCAGCCTGCACCGTCCACGGGCCCCTCCTCTGGCCACTCTACTCACCAGAAAGAAAACAGTCAACCCCTGGCTCCTCTGAAACACATCTAATGCGCAGAGACACAAGGCCTTGCCAAACTTCTGTTCCTAGTATTTAAAAAATTTTAACATTTATTTATTTTAAGAGACAGAGAGAGACAGAGCACGAGCCAGGGTGGGGCAGAGAGAGAGGGAGACACAGAATCCAAAGCAGGCTCCAGGCTCTGTGCTGGCAGCTCATAGTTCGCGGGGCTTGAACCCACGAACTATGAGATCATGACCTGAGCCAAAGTCGGACGCTCAACCAACTGAGCCACCCAGGCGCCCCTGTTCCTAATATTCAGAGCTGCACTCCAGAGCCATGCTGCGGGCGCTGGGCCTTCTCGCAAACCACAGGACTCACTCAGAGCCCCGCTCATCCTCCCCTGAAGCACCACAGTATTTCCAGTTATTTTCAGCGGCTGCCCGAAGAGGTGCCCCAGGGCTGTCGGTTAATGTCTAGGAGGCCGTGCGAGCTTCTCTCCGGAGAGCAGGTGACGGGGTCGTTTCTGAGCTGTTGCGGGGACACCCATCTCCACAGCTCCCAGACCCCCATTTGGCCTGGCAAAGTCCTAGTGGCCTAGTCAAGTTTATTCCAATCACACTCCTTGTCCTTTCATCTCTTCTCCATCTTCTCTTCTGTCTATTCACAAAACCTGGAAAATCCAGGAGCAAGATAGCTACCTGGAGGGAGAGGCATCTTAACAGAAATTCTCTTTGAAATCCCTACTCCTCTGGCTTTTCCTCTTGCCTTCCCCTCTCCTACCTGAAGCAGGCCCCAAAGAGCCAAGAACATGGAGTTCCAAGGCTGGAAGAGCCTCAGTGATCATCTCGTTAGGAAAGGTACGTCTCACAAGGGCGGCAAATTCTCACTTAGTGCTTCCTCCGTGCCAGCCTCCGTCCCTGGTGCTTGACGAAGGCCATTCCTCTCCACGGCCGCTCTCTGAAGCGGGTGTGTCGCTGCCGTCCTGAGGAAACCATCAAGCCACTTGCCCGGGGTCATTTGCACAGCCAGGCAGTGGGGGAGTCCCAGCATCCACAGTCCGAATCACCAGCCTAGACTGCTGCTCTGTGGAGAGTGTTCCCTGAAGCCACAGAAAAGAAGCTGGGGAGGGGTGACTCAGTCAGTTAAGCGTCTGACTTGGGCTCAGGTCATGATCTTAGAGTTCATGAGTTCGAGCCCCGTGTCGGGCTCTGTGCTGACAGCTCAGAGCCTGGAGCCTGCTTCATCTTCTGTGTGTCCCTCTCTCTCCACCCCTCCTCTGCTCATGTGCTTGCTCTCTCTCTCTCTCTCTCTCTCTCTCTCTCTCAAAAATAAACATTAAAAATTTTAAAAATAAACAAAAAGCTGCAACCCCAAGAATGCCATATGCAGGTCCCCCTGTTCCCAAGCCTCCCTCCTACCTGAGTTGGAAAACAGCCAGTCCCCTAAGCCATTGCCCTGGTAATGTTTTCAGACTCACTGGATTCACGAAGGAGGCATGATTTCTTTCCACAGCCACCAGAGGCCCCAGTCCTAGAGCTAGGGGTTTGCCTCCACTCTCCACCACAAAGAGAGAGGACACAAAGGAAATTTTGAATCTGCTTGCGAATAGGTCTAGAGCAATTCTGAGGGCAGAGTGGAAATTCTCAAAGTCAGTGGAGTCGGGGAGAGAAGTTCCACCAGGGTTTGGGGAGGGGGCAGTGATGAAGGGGTAAAACAACCTCAGCATAACCCTCAGCATGCTCTGGGGACTCCTTTATCTTCTGAAAACCTTATGGAAATGGGTTCCCCTTTGGAGCTGTTATGTGAACAGCCCTGAAAGCAGCGTATAAAAGTGTGTATAAAATTCATTATTTCATGTCATAGGCATGCCAGTAAGGACACTGTCACCCATTTAAGGACTTCTCTCTAAAATCCATAGGAATTTCCCTTAAAACCTAGTGCCAGATGTAACTGGTAACGTTCAGATAAGGTCTGTATTTGAGCTAATAGTATCTGAACCGAGTGAAACTCCTGATTTTGCTCGTGGTGGCTGGTTATACAACATACCGTCCCTGGGCCAAGCTGGGTGATGATAACACAGGAACGCTCTGTACTATTTTTGCAACTTCTTGCGAGTCTTAAACTCTTTCAAAATAAAAGTTATTTTTAAAAGTATTAGAAAGAACATCACTTTCCCTTAAAAAATCTGGTATGTAACCTCTCTGATAGTGACAACTTTGTTGCAGAATCTCCCATTTTCCTTTGGCTACTAGGAAGCTCAAATTTCAAATTCTTCCTGGAAACACCAAGGCCATTATGGCCTAAGTCTTGATGTTCTTTCTCCAAATATTGGCTTTCTACTCATATTTCCCAACTCCTGGTTTTCCATCCTTACTTTTATATTACCATTATTTTATTGTATGTATTCCTTTTGAGTGACTTCAAATCCTTTATGGAAAGAAATAGCACATACAGATAGAAACTAATAAAGTAATTGACAGCATGAGTTTATGAGATGTTCATTTGTCTTTATTTTAACCTAGGATTTCTGTTTTACTGTTAACCTTAAAGCACTTCCCTAATATCACTTCATTTAACCCCCTGCGATAGGATTTTTGCCCAGAGTCACACGCAGGTGTCCTGCACGTGGAGTCTCCGCTTTGGTTGGCACGGTGGCAGGCAGAGGGATGCTGAACCAATGGGGCGGCCTGGCATTTCCCACAGGCTGGGCCAGACTTTGTCGGTTGTCAGACCAAGAACTGCATGCAGTTTGACCATCACAATTGCCTCTGTGTGTTGGAAGTTTGAGGTCCTGGAGACCACCCCTATTCGAAAGCAAATCCTCCTCCAGGGAGGGACACTGAGAAGCTACCTAGGAAGAAAAGCACCTTTGTGAACAATTGTGAGCCACACGCTGCTCTGTGTGTCCCGTTGTTATAGTTCCTCCCACTGTGGTCTCACTGGGAACTCTCAGCAGGTGCAGTGCAAAGCAGATCCAAAGCATTCTGTTCATCTGCAAAGGAAGGCGGGAACCACAGAGCCTCCTGGAGGAGGTGGCTCCTCACACTCCCACAAACCAGCAGAGGGGACAGGGCGCAACAGTCTGAAGCTCTCTGCCACTGAGTGGTACTGGGTACTGAGTGGTACTGGGAGCTTTGATAAGTCTTGCCCATTCTCTGAGCTTCAGTTTCATCATCCACAAAATGGAGGTAAAAGCCCAAACCAAAGACTGGTTTTAGTGTAAACAAACAGTACATGTAAAAGGTCTGGCGTTTTGTTGGCCCTTGCAAATGTTCAGTCCTTGTCCTTCCTCAAGAATAAGAATAATACTTAACATTTCTTATGTGCCTGATGCTGGGCTAGATTGTATGGAAACAAAAATAAATAGTCGTCTGCCCTTCCATGAATGATCCTTTGTGTTCATAGGACACTCATGTGCCTCGTCCTGTTTAAGCCTTACAACATCTCTTCAAGGTTGGTGATGTCATTCATTCCCTTTTTACAGATTAGGAGAGCCATCTCCTGGGAATGGTGGAAACACCTCTCAAGTGCTATGAGAGAGACATGGATTAAACACTGTAAAGATGCTCTTGGGATATAAGCAGGGTGTGGGGGGTTCTCTTTACATGGAAATTTCAAGCAAACCCAGAGAGAGAGCTACTAAGTTGGGGGAGGGCCTGGGCCATCTGGTTAAAGCAGCCCCACCCAGGGCCTAGGGGGTGAGTTAGAGGCTGTGCGATGCTTAGTTTGTTCTTCTGGTTCCCTTCCCTGCAGGTGTCTGCAGCAGCACCCTGAGGACAGCCTGCCCACAGCCAGCGTCATCCTCTGTTTCCATGACGAGGCCTGGTCCACCCTCCTGAGGACTGTGCACAGTATCCTCGACACGGCGCCCAGGGCCTTCCTGAAAGAGATCATCCTGGTGGACGACCTCAGCCAGCAAGGTGGCTATGGGCTCCTCCCCGCTCTTCGGGTGGGCCTGGACCCTGGCTTCGCATGCAAAGACTGGGCTTTGGGACTTCTCTAGGCTAGGTTCCCAGAAGCATACCTCCAGATGAGGATTCAGGTGCAGGTAACTCACGAGTGAAGAGCCCCAGGGGCAACCAGTAAGGAAATGGGGGGAAAAGACATAGAAAGCAGAGCCGCCAAGCAAGGCCAAGAGGTCCGAATGAGAGGAAGTCTCTCCAGGCTGATCCCAGTGAGATCTCTCCCAGTTCCAACCTCCACCCAGTCCAATATGCTTCTTCCCAGGACCCTCTAGAATCACAGCAGGTGGCCCTTCATAAGTGCTCACTGCCTCCCAGACACTGGGTAAACCAGTTGACGTGGATCAGTCATTAAATCCCTCTCTTTAGCCTCATTCATTCATTTTCCAGATGAGGAAACTGAGGCCTAGAGACAGGAATTGACCAGGACTAAGTCAGTCAGGCCCAGAGCCTAGACTTGCGGTACCTGCTCACATGTTTACACTGACAGGAAATTCACGACTAGGGCTCAGCCCGCCACATGATTGTGTCACTGAAAGATGATGGAGGCAGAAGAAGGTTCTGCGGTTCTCAAACCTGAATGTACAGCAGAATCACCTGGCAGGCTAGTTAAAACACTGATTGCTAGGCTGTCTCCCAGGGAGCCCCCGAATCTGGTATTGGGCCCAAGAATCTGCATTTCTCACAGTATCTCAGGTGATGTGGATGCAGCTGGTCCATGGACTGCACTTTGAGAACCAATGCTCTTGTTTGGGGCTTCAGGCCTTTTTAATCCTGGCTCAACCAAATGGCCTATGGAGCCCCCTCCTGGCCTTGCGGGGGAGAGCAGACCCCTCCAAGGGAAGCTGAACCTTTGCTGAGGTCTGAAAAACACTTTTCTACGGGGAATGACAGAGGACTCGCTTGAGTGGCCACGTGCCTCTGTTAGTTCTTCTGAAGGTCGTCATGTTGGGAATTTGCCCAGCTTGGGCATGATAGCGGGTCAGACTAACCAGAGGCTCCAGGAGTGCGTGAGGTCACTAAGATACATTTGGGTGCATATTAGGCAGGACGGATGAGCAGTTCCTGGGCTGAGCTGGGTTGGCTTGTGAAAGGGTCCATGGACTCTCCGAACTCTTGCCTGCACCAGAGCCCTTCCAAGTGCAATTATGTGGTCCCCTCCTCACCATCAGCTGATGAACCATGTCATGTCAGTGTCTCTTGGTGCCTTCCCCTCTCTGTGTGCATAGAAGCAGAGGAGCTGAGCCCTGGGGAGGTGGGGGCCCTCCCACATCCTCAGCATCTTCTGCTTTCCACTCAGTCCTACTTGAAGTGTGGTTTTGGGCCTCATAATCCAATGAGGCTGCTCTACCTCCAGGCCTCACATCACATTCCAAGTGGGAAAGAGTGAAATGCATATAGGCAAAGGCTGGCGAAGTTTGGCCTGTTAGAAAAAAAAATCAACAAAACAATAGGTTTTCCAGAATCTTCTTATCCAGTATATTTCTGCCAGAGTTGGATCAAGGGAATCTGGGGGTAGGTGACTGCTTTTAGCTGCACTGAACAAAATCAAGCTTCTGCTAGTAGGGTGGAGGGGAGAATGAATGTTGGAGAAGACAACCAGCAGTTGTCAATACAATGGAGTCACCGCAGGGCTGGTTTTCACACATCCAAGTTCAGAAATTTTAATAGCTTTACTAATAGATGTTCTTGTCTAGGGAATGGACTTGGGACTAATAAGCTTACCAGAAAAATAATTATAAAGTAATAAATAGACAAAACATTTTACCACCAAGCAATCCAACAGCCAAGTGACTGGAAATCTTTATGTCCACGGCTCAGGACAGTTTCCTCTGCAGAAAAGTCTGCCTGGGGAGTCATGTGCTGTTTAAAAAGTGGGGCCTCCAAGTAAGGCTGCCTGAGCCTCCCCTAGCTCAATGGAGACCCAACTACCAAAGCAGCAGGGCTGTGTGCATCCCCGTCAAGACCACCTCTGGGCTGGGGAACTGGGGGAATTCTTGCTCTTGGCTTAGTTCTGTTCAACAGACACACATGGAATGCCTACCAAGGGCCAGCCCTGTGCTAGGGCTCAGAGCAGTGGAAACAGATGAGGTACCATCCCTGCCCTTGAGAAAGTCTTAGTTCAGTGATTAGGGGCACCCCATTTCCAAGACTTCATGGAGGACACTACTTCTGTCTGAATACATTATTCCTTCGGTCTCCACTGGCTTGTTCATCTTGGTGTACACACACACACACACACACACACACACACACACACACAGCTTTTCTTATCTTAAATGAAACACGTAAGAAGTCTCTCTCATTCTTTATCCCCTATAGAATCATTGTTCCCTCAAAGAAGGTCTAGATCCTTGGCTCAATTTTTCATGTCTCACTTTCTCTTTGACCCACTGTGTGCCTCATCCACCCCTATCATTACAATGAGACCACTTTGGCCAGCACCACCAACGACTCACCAGCAGCCACATTTAATGGACCCTCTATGTTGAACCACTGTGTTAGGTCAGATTTCTTAGAAGCGGAGCCTGAGATGAGATTCATGTGCTCGTGATTCGGGTTGAGTGCACACTCAGGGGAACTCTGTAGGAGAGTGGAGGAAGTAGGAGAGGCAGAGGAAGGAGCTGAACCAAGAGGAGGTTTCAGATGAACTCCAGCCATGGCCTGATCCTGCGGAGAGCTCTGCAGTGCAAACTGCACCTCCAAATCCGTCCTGCCTTGGGGCACAGGAGTGAGTTTTGGTAACCCTGCACTGGTTGGTCATTGATCCTGGGCACCTGGGGCCAAGGGTGGCGTTCTGCATTACTCTCTGGCACTCACAGGAGAGGCAGGACCATACCCAAGGGCATATCTCCAGAGAAGGATGCAGACTACAGTTAGCAGCAAACCTAGAGCCTTTGCATACATGCAAACCAAACCAAACCAGGAAAAGGGACCCTAGAGCATCTGCGTAGGGTGTCCAACAGTATCTGCATAACCTCACTGCTGCATTTAGAGAAAGTAAGCCATTCCTCTCCTCTCCTGGCTTTATGACACCATCTCTGGTGTTTTCTACTGGAGAGAATACCCACCCACCCGAAACTAACTAAGCAACTTACATCTTAGCGACAGCCCCAGCGGAATGTATCTGAGTCTCAGGACCTTGTGCTCACCCCAGCTCTCAAGAGAATTGCTCATAGTGATCCTAGTGACGGCCACCACAATTTCACTGGCTATGGCATCTGTGACCCCACTGACCTTGACTCTGTTGATTCCAGGACAACTCAAGTCTTCTCTCAGCGAATACGTGGCCAAGCTGGAGGGGGTGAAGTTACTCAGGAGCAACAAGAGGCTGGGTGCCATCAGGGCTCGGATGCTGGGGGCCACCAGGGCCACCGGGGATGTGTTGGTCTTCATGGATTCCCACTGTGAGTGCCACCCGGGCTGGCTGGAGCCCCTCCTCAGCAGAATAGCTGGTGACAGGTAACTTCACCCCTGAGGTCTGGGGAGCAAGAGGTGGGACTGGGAGAAATTATCTACAGCCTCAGCCACTCACAGAACATCTACCCACCACTGAAAAAGTCCCCGAGTCTCCTCTGCTATTAGAGAGCAACATGTGTCTTTGGGTTTTTTTCCCCTATGTTTGAGTTTGAGCCTTTTCAAAAGCACAGGGAGGTAATGTTGATAGGGAAGGTAGAGGTCCTCCAGTCCATCTGCCTTGTTTTCGAGACCAAAAACTGGGGCCTGGAGCAGCTTCTATTAAGTTGCAAATACTCCTGGATAGGGTAACATCCTGCCGCGATTATCACTCTCTTTGGTGAAAAGTGACAATTTTAACCAAAATTGTAACATAGCCTGTGAAAAAGTCTTTATATTTTGCTTTTAGGTACTTACCCCTAAAAAGAAAGCATTAGACTCTGTGATTGCTAAATTTCCATCAAGAACCAGCACTGATTTTCTGGATGAGGGAGGGGTCTCTAATGTTCTAAGCAAGGCCTTAGGAATGTGAGGTCAGAGACCATCACATTAGCCAAACATTTAACATTTCTTCTTTGACCACTTTTCCATTCTTCTTTCCCATCTTACTGTCATTTACTCCCCTACTTCCTGCGCTCCTTATACAGTTTCTAAACATGTCTTGTCAACCATTGTCTTCAACCTGAATATCCCACTAAGGAAAAGCAACACCTGGTGGCTCGCCCTTGGACCAGCCCTTGGGGTTTCCAGAGGCCTATCACACAGTAGGGGTTCAACAAATGATTGCTTCAGACAATGCCCACCAGATAGGGCCGATGCCAGAACCAAGCCTTATAACTTCCATTCTTGCACTCCTTCCCACGGTGAATGTTCAAGGTCTCCTTTGAAGTTGGGGACGACCACCTATAAGAAAAGACATTACTGGGCCACAAGGTAGAGGAATTAGCATATTCCATTAGATGGAGGAGGTTTCAAGCAACACAATGCAAATTGTTACTATCTCAGCAATTCTTTTTTAATAAAGAATAATCAGAGCTCAAGTGAAATCAAGAAGGATTAATTTTGCAGGACCATGACACAGATTACTGCCCATTCCTGGCTATTATCTCAAAAGGAAAGGAAACATGCATAATAAATCCAGCAGCAGCACCAAGACAAGTGAATACATGAACTCTACAATTCTGCCACCTTGGACTCTGCTCTTAAAATCACAATGACTGTGTATCTTCGGAGCAGGACCTAACGTTGGTCCTGCCTATTCCCCGTCTAATTCCTGTCCCTGTATCACAGACAGACGGCTTTCAGGGGGACCTGTAAGATCAGCTAGCCCTACCTCATGATTGCATTGCAGGAAAAAATGGAGTTTCCAGAGGGCAAGGAGACCCCTCAGGGTCACACAGACACTCGATAGCTGGGCTGTTTTCTACACCTTTTTATGCAGACATTTAGGGACGTGCTCATATATTATTAAGCCACATGTATGCATAACCTAACCCTAATAGGTTGTTTTCATATAATTCTTCACTGACTCGCCTCCCTGTGAGATGTCTCAGGCCAGGACTTCTGATCCCGTCTCACAGGGAGGGATGTTGGGGCTCCACGGGCTGAAATGATCTGCAAAGGCAACAGACCCTGCAGCTGAGCCAGGTGCTCTAACTCTGGGTCCACTGCTCTCTTTGCTGTCTCAGAATTATTTTAAGAATTGGAGAGTGGTGCCTGCATGGCTCAGTCAGGTAGTGTCTGACTCTGGCTTATGATCTCATGGTTTGTGAGTTTGAGCCCCACATGCAGCTCTGTGCTGACAGTGCGGAGTCTCCTTGGAATTCGGTCCCTCTCTTTCTCCCCTGCTTGCATGAGGGCTCTCTCTCTCTCTCTCAAAATAAATAAATAAGCTATTTTTAAAAGAAGAATTGGAGAAGCTGATCAGGGAGTAACATTTGGCCATACCCACCCCCACCCTGGTTGTGAGACATGTGTTAAAACATTGATTAGAACAAGCCCCTCATGTCTGCTTCTCAAATTGGTGCCATTTTCACAGATCTGAAGATTTCTCACTCTAGCCTGAGAGAGGAGGACTTGGCAATACCCCAGTGTCCTCAGCTATAAATGAAATGGGGCTCCCTGAGAAACCTTACACAGTTAAGAGGTGGGTCCATGAAATTTTAATTTCCTGGGCTTTTCCTTCTTCTTTTTATCAAACTTCTTTCTTCCCCTTGTCCTTTTCTCTCCTTCTCCCTCCTTCTCTCTCTCTCTCTCTCTCTCTCTCACACACACACACACACACACACACACACACACACACATACACACACACACACGCGCGGCCTCTTGTCTTGGACCCATTCTGGCTTGGCTTCCTCATCATGTCCCCTCTCTTCTGTGATTTGACCATCTTTTTATTACCCCACACCTCATTCACAGCTTCCTGCGCATCCTGTTTTCTCTGGGACCTAGTGTTCAGCTTGAAGGCCTTGGCAGGTGAGGGTCTGAAAGAAAAGCTGCCTCTCTTGGGTCTGATTTCCCATCTCTCTCCACTGCACCCAGCGATTCTCTGAAATCTGCAGCCTGGTCCCCTTTTAAGGATTGCTTCACTCCAGAGCAAGTTTGCTCAAGTGTGTCCTCTGGCCTCCTGCGGCCGCTCACCTCGGGTAAAGCAAAGCCACAGACACCAGTGGGCACAGTTCCTAATAGCTGCTGCTCTTCCAGAGAGCAAAGGGCCCCCAGCTGAGGTTCATGGCAAGAGGGATTCTGTCACCAAGCGAGGCCCCACTGTGCAGAGGGCAGGAAAAGGTCTTTAAGAACTTTCATTAAAAGGGTGGAGCGGAATGATGAGTAACAGTGCAACAAGCCACAAATCAACTATTTCAAAGAGTCATAACTTCCTCAACAACCTGGTCAGAGGGTTCAAGGCCTGATCCCTAGCCCGGGGTCTCTGTTTCTGCGCACAGAGCAGGTCTAGGAGAGCCATCTGGCAACCGTGTATGAATTGGTAGAAGGAATCCCTTCATCCCTCCTCCCATTTCTAAGAACAGGTTTAATAGTATATTCATTTTGTAGAACAAGACACTTTAATGCTAACTGCCAGAAATTTTAGCAAGAAGTATGTGAATTTCCAACGTCAGTTTTTGAGGCAGTCTCTACGTTTGGGCAGCACACAGCCCACATAGCTGTTCATAGCTGCCCCAGACAGAGGTACTCAAAGAGCAGTTTTTTTAGAGCAGTCTTAAACATGCTGATTGGTGGTTGGTTTCCATGTAAAGTAACAAAGGTGAAGATCAAGGGTAACTGTCAACTGCCGCGTGCTAACCGCCAGCTCTAGGACCCAAGCCACAGAGTGAGAGTCATGACCCTAGAAAAGTGAGGGTTCCCAATGGGAAGGGGGCAGTTCTTAGTGAAATGTTGAAAGACAGCACCCTTCGAGGGGCAATGCTGGCTCCAGAGGCCCTTTAAGCTGTTTTCCACTTAAATTTGGTCTGATCTTCTGTCTTACAGACACCTAGTTCTTTTTTAAAAAACTTTTTTACATTTATTTATTTTTAAGAGATAGAATGAGACAGCATGAATGAGGAGGGGCAGAGAGAGAAGGAGACACAGAATCCGAAGCAGGCTCCAGGCTCTGAGGAAACATTCCACATAAAGTCTGACGTGAGGCTCGAACCCTCAAACTATGAGATCATGTCCTGCACTGAAGTCAGACTCTTAACCAATTGAGCCATCCAAGTACCCCAGAGACACCTAGTTCTTAAGGTCACCTAGTGCTCAGCTGCGGCTGAGCCTGCTCAGTGGGGAGAAGCAAGAACCACTCTGCCCTGCAAGAGGTTAAATGATGGAAAACAGTCTGAGGAATCCCGTGTAAAAGTGTGTGTGTGTGTGTGTGTGTGTGCGTGCGCACCAGCACGCTCGCTGAGAAGCAACAGGGGACCCAGATGCCTCCAGCCCACAAAGGGAGCAGCCTCCTTTTGGTCTCACTCCCCAGGGAAATTCTCCAGCCCTCATCCTACTCCACGCCCCTCAGCAGGACAGACTCTGAAAGAGCCAGCACCAACCCTGGGTCACACTTGAGAAGCAGGACCTCTGGGAAGAGAGAATTCAGAACCTTGGGTTTCTTAATAGAAGATAATTTCGCCCAACACACGGAGAATGTGGGTGAACTTCCAAAGTGACTTTAGACGTCACAGACCCAGAGGGACATTGAAGCACGGGAATAATGGAGAAGGATGAGCTAAACTGGGGCTCAGAAATAAACGAGGTTTGGTTGGCAAGGTTGAAGCCCCAGTTACTCCTTGGTAACTGTCATTTGTTGACCTCACGTATTGCAGTCAACCAGTGTCTGCTGACAGCTCTCCTACCTCTGTTTGTCTTTTGAAACCCAACTGCCTGACCCCCTGGAGCTTAGAAAGGCTGACGAGAGAATCAACCTTGTACTCGCCTGCGAGTTAAAACCCGATTTGAAAGGGAGCATGATGGCGTAAGCAGACACTTCTGAGCTCCTTCCAAGTCAAACAGGGCTGCTTTGCTATGTTGCTTTAAGCGTTTTCCAAGAACACCAGACACATCTGTAGGTATGAAAACCAAAGCTAAATAGGGGTTTTTTAAATCACCATTTTTGAGTCACTAGACTGCAGTTCCTCCCCGATTCAGCCATGGCTAAGCAGCTGCCATTCTCTTCATCTCTATCTAAAAGGCACTTAGAGAGGTTCGTGATTAATCACATAAGTGTCTGGTCGAAATAGAAGGAAAGGGAGATTTCAGACAGGAAAAGGTGGCGGTGGATATTAGGGGTGATACAGTTATTAGCAGTGAGTTTTGTGTCAACTCTGAGATTCCAGAAAGACAGAGCAAAAAGAGAAACTTGATAAATTCTAGAGTTCCCATTTTCCGGTCAAAAGTGATGTCCACCTTTGGCAGGAAGGACACAGCTCAGAGATCTAGGACCAGCAAGTTGTACGATGCTCGGATGCAGTTTCCTTCCTTGTCCCGTACTGATTACTAAGATAGCACAAATGTGATGGGATTCTCAGGATACAGCCAGGATTCCCTGGCTCTTGACTCTGAAATTCCGCAAAATGCTTTGCCAGTAGCCAAATCCATGCCATCTGCTCAGTTCACTCTGGAGCAAGTGGGGACTTGGGAGGGGCGGTTGGGTATCCTCCTTTCTTCCTTGATCTTGCTTCTCAGTTTCTTAGGTCAATTCAGGATGCCAGAAATAGTGGAGACTCGGAGGGATTAAGTTTCCCTTACCTTCCAGAGACAACAATGTGAAAAGAACAGTAAAACCGTAAAGGATCCTTGCTTTAAATATAAACCCCATGACTTCTTATGCCAAGGTCAGTCACTTGAGGACAGGTAATTGAGTCCCAAGACCAGCCTGGCCCTGTCCATGTAGCCTGGGCTACCCTAGTCCTGGCTGTCTCCAAGATGGAAGGAACAGAGATGGACATCGATAGAAGTGTAAACAGAGCATGGCTGGGATCTCTCCTGCCAGGAATCTCTCTTCTCTTAGAGTGGCTCCTTCCGGCCACCCCCCAGGTCAGGACTGATCTATATCATGGCATAGATTTTAGAAGTAATCGTCATGGGGGCACCAGGGTGGCTTAGTCGGTTGAATGTCTGACTCTTGATTTTGGCTCAGGTCATGATCCCAATGTTATGAGACCAAGCCCCACATCAAGTTCCACGCTGAACGTGGAGCCTGCTTAATATTTTCTCTTTCTCCCTCTGCTCCTCTCCCCACTCATGCTCTCTCTATCTCTCTCAAATTAAAAAAAAAAAAAAAGTAACAGACATGAGAGAAAAATGTGAAAAAAACAGAAAAAAATGTGACTGAGATATTGGCTAGGTGGAGATCAGCTCCTGGTACGCAACCTGAGTGATTACTTGTTTAGTTAAAGTGTAAAGTCGTATGTAGGTGACGAATCACAGAATATACCCCCAAACCAAGAGCACACTGTATACACTGTATGTTAGCCAACTTGACAATAAATTATATTTTTAAAAAATTTCTGACCTTTACGAGTTTCCCACATCACCCTCCCTGAGGTCATAGCCCAGGCTGTGCAAGCAAAACAAAACAAACAACAATCACAAAAAAGGATAAAATGCAATCACCAACAGCCTCAGTAAATGAACAAGCAAATAAGCCTGGACGCAGGACTCCATTCGCTTGTGGACACCACGTGCTCACGTCCACATGCACTGACACCTGGGACCCTAAGGGGGCGTGGCAATCCGGATTCCTCCAGCCCAGCAGGTTACATAATATTGGGAAGAACAAGAAACAGTCCCTAGAGCAGGGGCCCATGAACCCTCTGAAATTATGCACAGTTCTTTGGATATGTGCATATGATTATTTTTCTGGAGAGAGGTTTATACTTTTCAGAAGGGAAAAGGCCCCCAAACAAGTCAATAGCCATAGTCCTAGAACGTTACTTCTGAGAAAGATTTTTGTGGGAAGTCGTTCCACCTCCCATTTTACAAATGAGGAAACTGAAGCCCAGAGAGGTACAGCGGCTGTCTCAAGATCACACAGCCCATTAATGGCAGAGCTGAGCCTACAAACCCCTTCTGCTGTCTTTCAGCGCTATCAACAGAAGTCTGTCAAGAAAGAAAGAGGCAGGCATGCTCTTTAGTGAAATGAGCCCCCAGTTTCTTATGCAAAAGCATATTTTCTAGAACAGTGCTGTCTAATAGAAATATAACATGTCGTGTATATAATTTAAACATTTCTAATCGTCATGTTATAAAACAAAAAGAAACATGAAGTTAATTTTAATAATACATTTAGCAAACCCAATATATCCAAAATGTTATTATTTTGACACGTAATCAGTGTAAAAATTACTGAGATTTTTACGTCTTTTTTTTCATACTAAGTGTTCTAAATCCAGGTGTATTTTACACCTCTACCACATCTCAACTCAGACAGACCACAGTGTAAGTGGGCAACAGCCACATGTGGCCGCTGGCTCCTGTACTGGGCGGCGCAAGCGCAGATCATCTTTCCAGCCCCCAGGAAGTGAATGGTCTGTATCCCTTATTTGATTCCACAATTCTTCCCAGGAGCCGGGTGGTGTCTCCGGTCATAGATGTGATTGACTGGAAGACTTTGCAGTACTACCCCTCCAAGGACCTGCAGCGTGGGGTGTTGGACTGGAAGCTGGATTTCCACTGGGAGCCTTTGCCGGAGCGAGAGAGGAAGGCCCTCCAGTCCCCCGTCAGCCCCATCAGGTGAGCTCCGTCACACAGCCTGCTTTCCCGCCGCTGTCCTCCGGATGGACTCGGGGCCAGACTGCTCAGGATCGAATCCTGGCCCCACCAGTCTCCTAGCAAGTTACTTACTCTGTGTTCCCTTATCATTGAACTGAGGGGAAAAGGGCTGTTGGGAAGACTAAAAGAATTACTGCATGAAAAGCTTGGAGAGAGTGCCGAGCACTCAACACTTGGTGTTACTAGTGTTACCTTCTTATGTAAATGGAGTCCAGCTTAAGTTCTTCCGGGAGGTTCAGTGGATCCCTCCGTGTGGGGCAGTCGGGGAGTCCGAGTTGGGATCCTGAGCTAACTCTACCTCCCCTGGTAACGCTGGACTTTCCCTGACCTCAGGTACTTTCTTGCTAAAAAGGAAGAATTCAGCTAGATGAATGCTAAGACATCGTAACTCTCAAAATATATCAAATTTTACAGTTGCTTGCTTGCTTTGGTTTTTGGATGTGTTTGGGTTTTGGACCATTATTCTACTCAAGAAGATGTTCTAGATACGTCTTCTGTTGTGGAACAGACCACCGAAAGTTCGCTATAAAACAGAAACAGTTTTTTAAAAAAAATTTTAATGTTTATTTATTTTTGAGAGAGAGAGAGAGAGAGGAGACACAGAATCAGAAGCAGGCTGTGTTGACAGCTCAGAGCCCGATGCTGGGCTCAAAAACATGGACCACAAGATCATGACCAGAGCCGAAGTCAGACTCTTAACCAAGTGAACCACCCAGGTGCCCCAAAACAACAACAGTTTTTAAGCTCACAGATTCTGTGTGTCATGAATTACGTAAGGAAGCACCAGGCTGTCTCTGTTCCTCGGTATCTGGAGCCTCAGCAGGACTAGGCACTTGACTGGAATGGCAGGAAATAGCTCCAGGGGCTATGGGGCTGGAATCCTCCTGCAGCTTCCGGATTGTCTGATGGTTGAGCCGAGACCCCAGTGGAAATTTAACCCGCCCTCTCCCTCTGAGGTCACTGCACGGGGGGCTGGCCACACCATGGCACTGTGTTCCAAGACTGAGACTCTCACTCAAGACATCCAGGTGAAACTAGCTGTATTCCTCTCCCCCTTTAAAAGAACAATTTATTGCAGTGAATTTCACATAACACAACTGAGCCATTTAAAAATGAATAGTCCAATAGCAAGCAGCACAGTCACAATGTTGGCACCTACCACCTGTATCTAGTTCCAAAACATGTGCATCGCTCTAAAGTAAAATCCCATGCCTATTATTAAGTGGTGTTTCCCACCGTCTTCTTTCCATCAGTGCCTGGCAACCATCCATCCACTGTCTGTCTCTATGGATTGATCTATTTTGATGTTTCATATAAATGGAATCATATGATATGATTTTGTGTCTGGCTTCTTTCAGTCAGTATAATGTTTTAGAGTATCTGTCCCCATTCTATAACCAAGTCTCAGAAATCCCCTAGGGTCACTTCCAACATAACCACAGGCCCACCCAGGTGCATGGGAAGGAAGAAGACACAGACCCTACCTCTCAGGGGGAAGCAATGTCAATGTCACATTGTAAGAGGGGCCTGTGGGACAAGGGATCATGTGGTGTTTACCCCTGAACAGTCAACCTCCCTCTGCCATGGTCAACTTCGATCATGTATTGCCCCACGCCAACCAGTCCTCGGTGGCATCTGAGTGTCTAGTATAGGGATATGGAATGAAGGCCTTGCAAGGGTCCGCCCAACGAAATATGACTTTAACAGAAGTTTGATAAGCCACAAACTTAGATATGTAAAAAAAATTGTCTTTACTTTTTAATAACGGGACTTAGGTAATTTCCATCTTAACCTCTCCACCTAAGAGCAGAAAACTTCCATGCAAGTTAGCCAAATTCAGTAACAACTTAGTGATATCATATTTAAGTCTATCACCTAGGCACGTACCCCTCTCCCTGTCCCCCTGAAGTTGATGTTGAGCTCCAGGCTACTGTGGGGGCAGCATTGGTGGGGAGGGAGGGCCCCCACCTCGGGCTCAAGCTGTCCCCCATCACTGTTCTCCAAGATGTACTCCACTGGCCTTCTGGTGGGGGGTTGGCACACTGGGTCCCCAGCGGCTTCCACCCTCCCTGCGGAATCTGCCCAAGTCTCAAATCAGAATGTTGGGAGAAAAAGCCTATTTCCCCTTGTCCAGGCCTCGTGTTACCTGCCTTGGGGTGTATTATGTTAACCAAGGCCTTCCCAGGGGTCTCTCCAGAGGCATTCAAACCAGAGGGTAGGAGAGCCTCAGATGAGGCCTGATGGCCTTCCCTTTAGGACCTGCACCTGAGGATGGGGTTAAAAGGACCCAGGCAACCATTGTTCTCTTCTCATACAATACTGGGAATTTTGAGGGGCACCCGGGTGGCTAAGTCCTTTGAGCATCCAATTTCAGCTCAGGTCATGATCTCATGGCTTGTGAGTTTGAGCCCCGCATTGGGCTTGCTGCTATCAGCACAGAACGTGCTTCAGATCTTCTCTCCCCCTCTCTCTGCACCTCCCCTGCTCATACACTCTCTGTCAAAAATAAATGAACCTTAAAAAGAAAGAATACTGGGATTTTTGACCTGGTTGCTTGACTCCAATCTTGCAATTAAAAGCGTTGAGGTCTGTCTGGGCCCAGAGTCCACCCCCTTGGCCACTGGACCTCCCACGTGGTAAGACCTCCTGATATACTTGAGGGTCTGAACTGCAGTCTGCTCCTGTCTTCTGTCTGCCTAGGAGCCCTGTGGTGCCCAGCGGTGTTGTGGCCATGGACAGACACTACTTCCAAAACACTGGAGCATATGACCCTCTCATGTCACTGCGGGGTGGCGAAAACCTCGAACTGTCTCTCAAGGTATGTCCCGGACCAAGGGAGGAGTCCAGTGGGTTCCGTGGAGCAGTGTGTGAGGTCCCAGCTTAGACACAGCCATTAGAAATGTCTTGGTCAGGGGTAAGGCCGCAGGCCATGTATACACTCATGACATGTCATGTGCCTCTTTCCCTTCCCGTGTCTCTCATGCCCTACTTTGATTGTGCCCCCAGCATCCCTCTTGACACCAGCTATCCAACCTGTGCATAAGAAAAGCATGGTATCAGCCCCCCATACTGTGGCAAAGGAGTTCGCATACATTCTTTGTCCAAGAACCCTTAGCATCTCACCATTATTCACAGCACCCATAGGCCAAAACAAATGCCAAGCAGTTCCATGCCTTGAGTACATTGGTCCTGCCTTGTCCATGGTTTTGGTGGCCCTTGGTCAACGTTGGTTCTGAAGAAGATGATCCTTCTTCTTAGGTGGTAGGTAGTAGCCTACACTAGGTCACAGCGCCTTGTCATTCCCCTCACTCTGTCTCATCACGTAGGCATTTTGTCATCTCCCATCACCACAAGAAGAGTGAGTCCAATCTAAGAAAATGTTTCGAGAGAGAGAGAAACCACATTCACATAACTTTCATTACAGTATATCATTATAGTGCTCTATGTTATTGTTCATTGTTAATTTTTACTGTGCTTAATTTATAAATTAAACTTGATCGTGGGTATGTATATATGTATAAGAAAAAAACATAGTATATATAGGGTCCAGAACAATCCATGATTTCAGTTATCTGCTGGCGGTCTTGAAACATATCCTCCGTGGATAAAGGGGGAACTATTATAGTCCCTCAAAATAAATATTTGTCCTAAAATTTTAGTGCCTAAACTTAGTGTTGGGCACCACACAACTTCTCAGACCTTGGAGTCAGATCAGACACCACCACCTTCACTTCTCGTTCCGTGTCGATTTGAATATGAGACTTGCTCTTTTACCACAGCAGCCACTGAAAACCCAACCCAATAAAGATGTACATTATCGAAAATGGCAGCCATCTGATGTTGAAACCATGAATTATCCCAAGCTTGTAGTTCACAGAACTACAATAGATAGTGACCCAATAGATGTCACTATGTTTCTCTCAAGCATTTAAAATACCCTGCATGGCCCTTTGAGATTGCTGGGGCACCCCAGGGGTACCTTGGCACACAGTTTGGGAACTCCATCTTTGGTGTGTTTCAGTTCACATGCCACCTTTTACTAGAAATGTTTTCACTTTCCTCTTTATCCCCAGGTATCAATAAAAGACTTCCTTTCAAATGAATTCCAGGCATTTGGGAATAGGTGAGAGTTAGTGGAGAATAATGAAAACCTTCCTAATGAAGAAGAAACTGACTACGTTTAGGGAAACCTTGCTTTGCTCTCCACATAAGACTTCACAAGCTTTTAGAAATTCTCTGACCACCAGGGACCCCTTCTTCCCTGAGGAAGCAGCTTTGGGGAACAAGGGTGCCAATCCACATAGCTGTATCTCTAAAGGTGATGAATGTCCAAGTGCTTTTGGGGAAGGGTCCATTGTGGTATTGCATGGAAGTGGCTCCCTTACTCCACTGGTTCTGTCCTGGGACAACTGCCCCCATTCTTCCCACACTGCCACGCCCCTTTTCAGAACTCCCAGATCTGGAAACTCTGCGGCACCCTGAGGACTGTTTTGCGCGTACGCGCAAGGGCACACAGAAGCAAGGACGTGAGGATAAGGGAATGAGGAAAAGAAGAGAGAGTCAAAGGATGGGGAAGGAAGGAGCAACATGAGCAGGGCCCATATTGCGGCTTTATTCGTCACAAGCAAGTAGGTTTATACAGACAGCCACAGGTGTAAACAGTCCCGGAAGATTGCCAAAGCTTGAAGCACAATCAGCATTCTAACTCAAGAAGCATGAAAGTCATTGGTACAATTAGCAATCTAATCCCAGAGAAACTGGGGGCAGCTGCAAGGGTTGTAAGGGCACGAGAACTTTTGCTCAGTCGCACTCTCCCTACTGGCTCCTTGCTGCTGCTTTCCACAGAGGACTATTATTCTCTTCACCATTTTGTGTTCACGATTTCCTGTGCATTTTCCCAGCCCTTGTCAGGATCCCCGACTCCATGTCCTCGGAGTTGTGTTCAGATATTTATTTTCTCTTCTTATGGCAGGCCTGGCTCTGCGGTGGCTCTGTTGAAATCCTTCCCTGCTCTCGGGTGGGGCACATCTACCAAAATCAGGAAGCCCAGTCCCCCCTTGATCAGGAGGCTGCTCTGCGGAACAAGGTTCGCATTGCCGAGACCTGGCTGGGCTCCTTCAAAGAAACCTTCTACAGGCACAGCCCAGAGGCCTTGTCCTTGAGCAAGGTAAGGAGAGATCCTGGCAGGGGCTTCTGGGCTGCCACGGGGCCACCAGCAGGAGGCTGGGCCCGGGAGTGTCTCTCCCTCCAGCCTGCAGGGGAAAATAAAAGCTTCTGGCTTGTGCTTCCCTTAAATTGTCCCTCTCAAGGGGGCTCTTCGACTTGGCAGAGCTGCCTGTCTGTCCCAAGCATCTCTACAGAGCATCTTGGCCTAGAGCCCCGATGTCTGTGGGATGACATCTATGGGCTGAGATCCTGTATCCCGGGGCCAGAGCACAGAGTAGACAGGGACTAAGCAGTGACAGGCCTCAGAAGGCCCTTTCATCCTGGGCAAAGCACTCAAACTGTGGAATTATCCGAGATGTGAAACAAACAGAAGTATAAAAATAAACATAAAAGATCCAAAACAAGCCACAAAAAAATTAAAATTTTAAACATTTCATTAAATGTCCACAAACGGGGCGCCTGGGTGGCTCAGTCGGTTAAGCATCCTGCTTCGGCTCAGGTCAGATCTCACAGTTCGTGGGTTTGAGCCCCGCGTCGGGCTCTGTGCTGACAGCTAGCTCAGAGCCTGAAGCCTGTTTCAGATTCTGTATCTCCCTCTCTCTCTGACCCTCCCCTGCTCCAGCTGTCTCTCTCTGTCTCTCAAAAATAAATAAAAAGCATTAAAAAAATTTAAAAAAAAATGTCCACAAATGATACATCTTCAACAGCCACGTGGCCCAGTTCTTGCGGAATTAGCACATAAACGCTATTCAGCATGAGATGTGGGTTCCTATTATGGTTTGCTAGGCTGGGAGTGGGGGCTCCGAAGATAAGATTTCCATGACCCACACAGGTCTTGGGACAACCCCGACAAGCCCCTCACCAGCCCGCCCACACTGCTGCGTGTGCTCCTTCTCTAATCCACAAATCTCCAGGTCCTTTGGTCACCTGATGACTTCCACAAGGACAATAGCACCTCCTACTGGTAAATTAGAAGATCTTTTTCTTCTGGCTTTTTTTGGGGGAACATTCCTATTAATTCATGTTTTGGAAATATTCTATGGCTGACATTGATGGTAAGATTTTAATAATATCACTGCCTCCTTGAAGGTGGAGACATTAACTTTATGCACTTACTTTACATTTAAGTAGCTCAAAGTTAATTTTGCTCTACATTTTCTATTCTTCCATCTCTTTTCCTACCCCACTCCTAAAACCCTCAAGTGCATTCTGAGATACAGAAATTCTAGGCACCCAGAAGACAAGGTCAGGGTTTCAACTGTTGGAGGAGTTCACATTCTCTTGTGTTTTCCTCTCAAGCTGGTTGCACAGAAGGGGAAGTCCATTGTCGGCACATCCCCCTTCATTGAGGTCAAACAAAAGGCTGGGTACATTCTCCAGTTTGTTTCATCACTGAGAAAGGTGAAGGTGATGGAAAATTCATGAAGGAATGTTCCTGTTTTGGAAACAAAGTCCAGCCCTACAGAATGGCTGGCAAGGTCTCAAATGAACACTAAGAAGGCCAAGAAACTATAAAAAAACTTACACTAATTTCCTTAGAGTGTTGGCCCCTAAAATGCCAGCCATTGTTTCCACTCGCCCACTTCCCTTCTGGTAACCCTAGGAATGTAACTCAGTAAACCTGGTTCTTAAGATTCTGTTAAACAACCCCACCTGGAAAAGGCCAGGTTAACAGGTGAAAGTCATCTAGTCACTGCCCCGTGGCATCTTAAGATTGTGGTTGGTTACTCTGGCCTATATAAACCCTGAGCTTTTGCCGGCGGGGCTTTCTGCTATCTCTCTTCTGAGGACCTCCAGTTCCTCGGGAGGGGCCGTTTGGCCGAACTGAATAAACCCACTGACCAATTCTGTTTGTGTTCGTGGATTCGGTGACTCGTGTTGGGAAAAAGGGTCCAACAAGAGGAAGGAGTAATAGATCTCTTTGGTTTAATGGTAGGTAAGTATGCTGAATAAACAAAACATCTCTACCTTAGAGAAGCTGCTCCCAAACTTCCTGTGGATAAAGTTCACCAGGAGAAATGGTCAAAATGCAGATTCCAGGGTTGCTGGCTCAATCTACTGAATCATAGTCTCTGGTATAGGGCCTAGGAACCTGCATTTTGACAAGTTCCATGGGCATTTGTGAGCCGGGTGCACAGGGGATCACAGTTTGGGAAGCATACCGAGAGCATTTCAGTATGGCAGGTTCAGACTTTACTCCTCCAACATTTCTATCTGAGGAGTTAAAGATGGAAAAAGCAGAATCACTCCATTCAGCCTGTTAGCCCAGTGTCTTGTTGTCCAACTAAAGGCCATCAAGCTGGAACTCTGACATGGACTTCTTGTTCCAGCCCCCTCTCCTTTCCTCTCCTCACCCCAGGAAATATGATCTCTCTCTCTCTCTCTTTTTTGCTTTTGTTTTTATGTTTGGTCTTTCCTATCTCTCCTTAGCACCTCTGTCTTCCCTCAAATACCCAGGATTTAATACTAAATGGTAGGTTTCCTTGTATCTTATCAATATAGTCAAATATATAAATTTATACTAAAGTGTTAAGGACTTATCTGATATCCATCCCAGGACAATTGTATTATAAGGGAGAATCTCAAGGAAAGGGAATAGTGTAGCCCAAAGGACTGATTCATTAATGGAGGAAATTTGGCACTTTGAGGGGAAGAAAAGTAAACTTGCCTTGTTCCCATCCTGCCCCACAGTTTCCTAGCTTATTTCATCTCAGTTGCCTTTGGGTCAATTCCTCCCTCCATATGGCTCATTATGGCGCTGCACCACGCCAGCCTAGGTGCAAAGCCCCACCATTTTGCTGGCTTCCACAGGAAAGTTCTTAAGGCACAGGTATAATGGTCTTTGAAGACTGAAGATGTGAAGGACTCTGGGGAGGGAGTGACCTCACAACCACACTGCTGGTTCTACAGCTTTCTGTAGGGAGGACCCATCTACTCTGTCCCTTCTAAACCTCTTCCCCCAACCCACGACCCTCCCCACTGGGTATGGCCCTAGGGGACCGTGGCCTAGGTTCCCTCACGCTGTCCCAATCCTTCAGCTTCTCCCCAGCCACCTCTGTCCCTCCCCCACGTGTGAATCATGGTGAGCGGCAGGCTTTCCCCATCTCAGCGTCATGTCTATCTCCTCCATCAGGCTGAGAAGCCGGACTGCACAGAACGCCTGCAGCTGCAGAGGAGGCTGGGATGCCGGATGTTCCACTGGTTCCTGGCCAACGTCTACCCTGCGCTGTACCCATCTGAGTGCAGGCCCAGGTTCTCTGGAAAGGCAAGGCACGCCCCCGGGAAGATGAGGAAGGGGAGTGGTGGGCAGCCTCCTAAGACAGAACCTGCGCATTCAGATATTTGTCCGTGACCTTGGCCACACAGTCAGGGGGACCTCAGAAGCTTCCATGCTTACCCTGAGGGAGGCGACTGGGCTGCCCTCAAACCTGCTTCAGGTCCCTTCATCATGACAGGTGTGGCCTGTCTCCTGTTCATCGGGATTGGAGGCTTTAGCTTGACCTTGCTTATTTCCATGGAACGTTGGGCCACACTCAAGAAGAGGAGGAGAGGACTAGCACCTGGCAGGGGTCTCTTTACAAAAGTGGAGGGGGGGTTCACTTCTGTATGGATGTCCACTTGCAGCTCCACAACACCGGACTTGGCTTCTGCGTCGACTGCCAGGCAGAAGGGGACCTCCTGGGCTGTGCCATGATGCTAGCTCCCTGCAGTGACAGCCGGCAGCAACAGGTGGGTGGTCAGCGTTCTCAGGGGCTCAGCCAGGGAAGGCCGAAGAACGGTTTTCCTGGGATGCGCCTCACTTCCCTTTGGCGTACCTCCTTTCGGTGGCCCCGTGTCACCCACCACCCATCCTGGCTCTGCCCACACTGCCCCCAGGCACAATCATAGACATGGGCCATCATCAGAGAATACAAGCCTCTGAGCCTGAAGCAAATGGAGACTATCCAGCCAATGCTTTCATCTAACAGATGAGGAAACTGAGGCTCAGAGGGTGACTGGCCCCACAGTTGCAAACTCGGATATCCCCAGGGTCAGCCGGGGATGAACAGAGTGAGCTGGGTGGGTGGAGGCTGCCTGACGAACACGTGCCCATCGGAAAGGACAACTGTGCCCATCCCCCAGCCTCAACACGTTTTCTTTTGTATCAAAGTGGGTCCAATATTATGAGATTAGCCCTGAAATTTAAAAGACATTGGGAATCCAGAGTTTATGGAAAATCTCCCTATTTAAATTAAAAATCTATAATCGGAGGTCAAAGAAATTGACACACATTTCTCTCAGGGCACCACTTGAAACATCTGGACCAGCTAGAGCCAGATATGGGGTCATGGGTCACCCAGGTGGGCACTCTAGGCCCAGAAGCACTGAGGAGGAAAGGGGACCCCAGAGTGCGTTCCCCACTCACACCACGGGTCCCTCAAACCTACGACTATGGTTACAGTTTTGTCTCAGTCCTCTGATTCCAAGTCCTCCCACACCATGTGTTGTGTGGCTTTAATGGGATTAAATGGGATTTAATGGAGCTCTATGGGAGCCAGAGTTCACAGAGAGGGATCTTTACAGCACAACGGGGGCCTAGTATATGTGTGTGTCGGTATGTGTGTGTCTCTGTGCATGTGTCTGTGTGGGTGTCTGCATATGCGTGTGTGTGTGTGTGTGTGTGTGTGTGTGTGTGTGTGAGAAGCAGAGAAAGAGGGCTGGATTTGGAGCAAGAAGGAGGTAAATTGAGTCAGGAGAAGGCTCTAGATGCAGCAGGGTCATTCCAGGATCCATGAAGCCCCCATGATTATCAGGAAGATCTCTGTATCTTAGGATATAGCTTCTCTTCAAATTTCCCACCACAGAATAACTTTACAAGGTGGTGGGGAGCCTCAGTGATGCTGGCTGAGGGTCGGTGGGTGCACTTCTTTTCACAACTTGGATGAACCTAGAAAGCCTAGCAAGCCCCGCAAGTCTCTTTTCATCCCTGATGGAGGCCTTTGCATTAAGGTATCATATCCCAAAGACTCTGTTAAAAACAAACAATGAAGTGGGAGTCGCTGGAGATATTGATCAGATGTCAGGTGAGGCCCTGAGAGCCTGGGGGCAAGGGAGGGTCTGTAATCCAGCTCCCCACTGGAGGACTGGAGAGGCCAGGCTTGGCGAAGCAGGCTCTGGGGTGGGAGGGGGGGGCGGCCGCGGGGTGGGGAGGGGGAAGCCTGCACCTGGAGGGCCTGTGGGGAAGCAGGTGCTCAGGACCCGTGTGGCCTCTTTCCGCTTGCCCTTTACCAGCGTTCCAGAACACAGCAAAAGGCATTCACACCTGGCCCAGGGAGGAGGGCGGGGACCTAAGTGCTAAGTGAGGAAGCAGTGTAATGCTCTCCACTTTCTAGCTGTGCGCTGGCAGAGGCTTCTGAAACCCTCCAGGCCTTGGCTTCCTTCTCTGCAGCTGGGAACAATGCAGTGTCCATGCAAACAGAATGTTAGCTTTTGTGGATTTTTCTGATTCTTGGTGGGGAGGAGGGGACTAGCGAGGACCTCTGTAGCTAGCAACACTGTGAATGGGATAAGCCGAAAGTCCTTCTCCTAAAAGCACCTGGACGTGCCATATAAAAAAATTAGCAAGAAACGCATAAATAAGTGAATTTGTAACAAAGGGAAGTCTCCAGGGGCCAAAAATCCAGAGGTAACTGAAAATAGAGCTGCAGGGCGTAGGGCAAGCTATCCTGCCTCAGGGTCCGCAAGCCTTCAGTTACGTGCCAAAGCAGGCAGGGAGAGCCTGCTTTCAACCCGTGACAGAGGAGAAGTTGGAAATGAGATGCCATAGAAAGCCAGCTTTGACCTTCAGAGAGTTACCTGCCTGTGAAAAGTTTGACTAGAAAAATCCACCCACTGCCACAGGGAGATGACAAGGAAGCTTGTCTCTCTCTGCAGGGTTTTGTGTAGGATAAAATTATTCTTAAAAAAATTTAACCACAAGCCTGGATCTAATATGGGTTTAGGATTCAAATTTATATGAATCATGTGATGTGAGAATCCTCACCCAAAACTGGCAACCTAATTTTGGGGCCCAGTGCAAAGTGAAAATGGGGGTCCCAGAATTCAACAATTATTAAGCATTTTAAGACTGTGTGACATCTTGGGGCACTTGGGTTGAGCATACGACCCGGGATCAGGTCATGATCTCACGGTTTGTGGGTTGGAGCCCCACGTTGAGCTCTGCGCTGACAGCTCAGGGCCTGGAGCCTGCTTCAGATTCTGTGTCTCTCTCCCTCTCTGTTGCTTGCTTGCTCGCTCGCTCTCTCTCAACATTAAAAACAAACAAACAAAAAAAAAGACTTTCAATATAGGGCACCTGGGTGGCTCAATTGGTTAAGCATCTAACTTTGGCTCAGGTCATAATCCCACAGTTCGTGGGTTCAAGCCCCGCATCAGGTAAGCCCTGCCTTTCTCTCACTTGTGTCTCCACTCTCTCTCCCCAAAAAAAATTCAAGATAGTAACAGTAAACAGCAAACCAAGTATACTAAGGACACTCACCCCTTCTAAGCATGAGGCCCCATGTGAATGCACAGATCACCGAAGTGAACCCCATCTCCTAACCACAAAATCAATGTAAAATTCACTCAGACTGCACTTGGCAGGAGAAAACAGAAAACGGTTTTGTCCGAGCATCCTCTGCAGCCAGTGCACACCGGCTTCCTACAGGTAAAGCCCCTCTGCAAAGATATGCACCATCCAATCACGTAAAACACTGGAGGAAAAAGTAACCATGAGTGAGAGTCAGCAGATGCAAAAGACCATTAGTTACAGGTCAGGTCAGATCTCTCCAGAAAGATCCCTTAGGCCTCAGAAGTGTTCCTCATTGACCCTCCCAGTAGTGCACTCATGCAGCACTTATCATAGCATCTCACTATGATGCAGTGAAAAAACACTGGAGACACGGACATAAAGTGCTGCAGCGTAGAAACACGACTCCAACAGCAGCCGGCACATGCAGATTTCAGAGGCTGGGTCTAGCCGGGCATCGTATGTGTGGGTTCGGCTCTGAGCTATGGTGTTGGCTGGCCCCAGTAGAATCCAAAGATTGCCTCTTGTCCTCAGCCCTATCGTGAGAGCCCCTTCCTTTATCTCCAGCCTTGGAGAAGGTCTCCTAGCTGTGCTAACAGGCATTCCCTCTGTCCCAGCACCTGAAGCACTCCGGCAGGAAGGAGATCCGCTTTGGCAGCCCACAGCACCTGTGTCTTGACGTCAGGCAAGAGCAGGTGACTCTTCAGAACTGCACTGAGGAAGGGCCTGCTATCCATCAACAGCACTGGGACTTCCAAGAGGTAAGTCATCTGTTCAGGAAGGGCTCAGCAGTGCTCCTAGCTGGGACTGTGGCCCAAGGCCTTCCATATAGGTCAGGTCATACCATACAGGCCAGTGCCTCTATTGTTGAACTTAGTGACTTGGAGGAAGTAAAGCCAACATTGTAGCAAAGTTGGACTGCCAGCATCTTAAAGTGTCCTCATTTGCCATGTCTCTGTAAAGCTCTGACCATGATCATGGCAGAGAGAGGAGACAGCCCCTTTTTGAAGTTTATTAGCTCAGGTCACCAGGAAGACCATGGAGCCTGTGACAGAAGCAGTCAACAACCTCAGTGGTGTGGTTTAGGAGCAATAAGAAAGGCCCTTCCTTCTCTACTCAGTGACAAGTGAACCTAAGACTTGGGACCCATACATGCTCAAAGATGCCTTGGATCATTCTAACCAAGTCCTGTGGATAAGATACATCTTAGAAAGGGCATGTTAAAATAATAAGTAAAAGATTAGTGCGTAAGATATACCCAGTATGTTTTAGGCATTAAGAACTAAGACTTTAAAAAAGTATCATGGGGCACCTGGGTGGCTCAGTTCATTACGTGTCCGATTTCTGCTCAGGTCATGATCTCATGGCTCGTGAGTTCAAGCCCACATCAGTGGGCTTGTCAGTGCAGAGCCTGCTTTGGGTCCTCTGCCTCCTTTTCTCTCTCCCCCTACCCAACTCGTGCTCTCATTCTCTCTCAAGAATAAATAAACATTAAAAAAGTATTATCATTCAGTCATAAAAAGATATGAAGTACCGTTCATAGTAGTACTATTTATAAGCCAAGTGGTAGAAACAACTCAAGCATTCAATGATGAGTGAATGGATAAACAAAATGTGGTATATATGTATATATATGTATGTGTATATATGTATATATGCATGTGTATATATATATAGCATGGAACACTATTCAGCCTTAAAAGGAAAGGAAATTCCATCACATGCTACAACATGGATGACCCTTGAAGATATCATACAAAGTGAAAGATACCAATCACAAAAGGCTATTATATGATTACCTTTCTAGGAAATGTCCAAAATAAACAAATTCATAAATATAGAAACCAAATTAGTGATTTCCAGTGACTGGAAATGAGGGGCAGAAAGTGATTGCTAATGATAGTGGGTTTCTTTCTATAGGGATGGTTGCATATACTCTGTGAATATACTAAAAACCATCAAGTTGTATACTTTAAAAGGGTAAATATTATGGTATGTGAATTATATCTCAAAAATAAATAAACAAATGGACATTATCAGCTTTGTTGGTTAAAATGTTTAACTTTTCATAAAGAAATCAATTTTTGTTGACGAAGGGATGGCTGGATTCAATAGTAAGTCTGGTGGATTTTGAGCAGGCACAGCTACAGTGTTCCAAACATGGCTGTTTGGGGCCCTTAATGAATCCTTGAACTTTTACTCTCTACTGCAACCTTGTGGCAGCACTACTAAATTGCAGGGGTCACAATGGGCAGAGTCAAACTAAATCATTTTGAAAGCAGAAATGTACAAGCACAATAACAATGAATGTCACCAATATGGTATAAAGACTGAAAACACTCTATACACTGGCATGTTACTAAACAACTCTCTAAGAAATGGCACAATTATACAATCTCAGTAAAGATAATTGAATTACTGATCTCAAGGTTTCAAATGGTATTTATATTTAGGACTACCTAAATTATATTTTACACTAAACAACATAATACAGTTCCTTACCAGCCAAGTTCACACCACCTCTGTAATGTTTTAATGATTGCCACAAATCATGGAAATACCCTTCTTTGTGGACTGATTACAGGGAACAAACTGGCTTGTTTTTTCCTTTTTTTTTTTTCTCACTCTTTTCAGAATGGAATGATTGTCCACGTTCTTTCTGGGAAGTGCATGGAAGCTGTGGTGCAGGCAAACAGTAAAGAGTTGTACTTGCGCCAGTGTGATGGAAAAGCCAGCCAACTGTGGCGATTTGACAATGTCTACCCTGTGGATGAACGATGAATGCCTGAGTCATAGTTCACCCCCAAGGGAACTAAAAGAACATGTATATTTCATGAAGCTGACCCTTTTGTGTCTCTGCTCCTGGTGATAGTAGAGAAGAAAGCTCCATGAATGAGTATAGAAACTCTTTCCTTCTCGCCCCTTAGGGCATTGACTGTTAGCTGTTTAAGAAAAAGAAAAAAAAAATGGATTCATTGTCTCATTGTCTTCATCACTAGATGGACCAAAAGATTTTTGTTTTGTTTTGTTTTTCCACTGAGCACTTGAGGATTGCTTTTATCTCTAACAAAGGAAAGAGGAATGGACCACCTTGGGCAACACCTCCAGGATACATACATCCAACTGATAAATTTTTTGCAAATGGTCTTACCTTGGACTGTCTGTGTAGCCAACCATGAAAATTAGAGTGTAAAAAGGGTGTAAAGGTCTGACATCCCCAAAACTTTGGCTTAAGCTCATTCGGACAAATTCCATGTTCACTTTTGAGCCATAGCTCAGAAGAAGGAAGGGAAGCCACTGAGCAAAGAATAGAGTTGAAGAGAAGATGGAAGAGCTTTGACCCAATTCTCCAGCTTAGGCTGGCAGCTGGAAAGAGTCAGCACACCGGGAACAGGATGTTTTCATGTAAATGAGAATTTCCTCCTTCTTTTCTACCTCCATTTACCCTGCCCTAGGCCTTCTCTAGCTTGGTTAACCCCAACCATAATCTCATGTAACGTATTTCTCATTAGTCATTAGCGTCGAGTCAGCTCAGACTAAGCATTCCCAACAAGGTGTATACAGTGGAGAAGCTTTCCTGATGCCCTGTTACAGGGTTTCCATTGACTGGATCAGAAATAGCAACCTCTGCAAAGAGGCAAACCTCCCCAGTAGGGGAATGCCAGCACTTGAGCCAAAATTCACATGAGAAGAAGGAACCAGAGTTGGGTGTTAATGTTCATTAGGGCTGACATGGCCATCTCTGAGCCGTGGACCCCCAAATGTGCCTGCAGGTTGGATGTTCACAACTGTGGGAAGAATGAGCCTCCACTAGAGCAGAGCCAGTGCTAGCAAGAGCTGAAAGGCTCTCTTTGCAGTGACCTGGCCTATCTAGTTTGGCCATAAGGAGCTGTGGAGTGGGGTTGGTTCTGCTGTTAAGACACCATTTATGCTTATTTCTCCTCCAGATGGAGTTTACTCTTCCCATGGTCAGCTTAGAAACCTCCCTTCCAAAATACTGATCTCCTCTGGGCTGTTTCAGAACTCAGTGTGTTTCAAATAAGAAAAACTAAATAGGAAGTAAGGGTTTCTAAACAAGGTCTATCGTAATTAACATATTCTTTTTCCACCAGCTTAAGTCAACAGCCTGCTGCACTTCCCCTTCCTTAGAATACACTCCAGGGGCGCCTGGGTGGCTCAGTCGGTTAAGCAGCCGACTTCAGCTCAGGTCATGATCTCACAGTCCGCGTGTTCTAGCCCCACATCATGCTCTGTGCTGACAGCTCAGAGCCTGGAGCCTGCTTCAGATTCTGTGTCTCCCTCTCTCTGCCCTTCCTCTACTCACTCTCTGTCTGTGTCTCTCTCTCTCTCTCTCTAAATAAAATAAAGACATTAAAAAATTTAAAAAAAAGAAAGAATACACTCAGACCCGTGCTGTCTACAGTAGCCATTAGCTGCATGTGACTGTTTAAATGTAAATTCATAGAATTAAAAGAAAATTAAAACTCAGTTCCTCAGTTGTATTGGTCACTTTTCTAGTGCTCAATAACTTCCTGTGCCTAGTGGCTACTGTATTCGAGAGCATAGATATAGAACATTCTATCACTACAAATAGTTTTATTTGGATAGTGCTGATCTGGATAGATTCATTATCCCACTGAGAGAAGAGATTTTGGTCACTGTCTTCTTCCTTCAGACATGGATGTATTTAAAGCAAATTCCCCTACCATCCTGAGACTGAGATGGCACTAAAAATTCTCAGATGTCAACCTTGTAAATGGTATTAATAGTTGCAAAATAAAAATTAAACAAGACCTCTATTTTTTTAAATGAACTTAATTATTAGCATTGTGTTTGAAGTTGCTGGAATAAATTAATATAATTAAATAAAAGTCTGAATTCAATTGTGTAAGTTGTGTGTGACAGTAATTAACAAAAGGACCCAGATGGCTTATTGCTTAATTGGTTGAACAAAGAGAGAATGTGGGGTTCCTTGCTTCCTTAACCATCCCCATGATTTATTGCTTTATTATAGAAATGGTTGTCAACTCGGTCCCTGGCTGGTACTTACAGATCCTTAATTTAAACAAAACAGATGTCTCCATTTAGTTCTAATAGAAATTCAACCTTTTCACAGCGTAACCAAGTGTTCAAATTCTGTTCTCTGTGGATTCTGCTTTGATTATATCCAGAATGATCATTTTAAAAGTAGAGGAAACAGAAAGGTGGAAGATTTGATTCCCAAGAGTTTGATCTTCACTTTTATGATTGGACTTTATTGTTCAGGAGTAGAGGCAAGAGATAGATGGACTATCTTGATAGTGTGCAAGTTTCTGGTTCCAGTTTGTTCTCCAGATCTTGCTAGATTTTTGTCCTCAATGTCCATGAGACATCTCTTCATATTTTGGTTTAATCCAGAACTCCTCAAATGTCACTGTGCTCACAGATCAGCTGGGGATTGTGTTAAGATGCAGATTCTGATTTGGTAGGTGTGGGGTGAGGCTAGAGATTCTATATTCCTAATGAGCTCCCAGGAGATGCTGATGGTGATCTGTGGACCACTCTCTGAGTAGCAAACATTTGAACATTTCTAGTAGTCTTCTGTTGTTACTTGGAACTAGGAGAGTCTTCACTGGACCAGTACTTGAACTATTCTTTGCTTCTTACAGATCTCTTTTTTAATCCACATGGCAGGATGGTTTGATCCCATATGAGGTAGGACAACACACCTTGTTCAATGTAATTCCTTTTCCTTTCTCCCCTTGACATTTTTCCTCCTTCTCATTCTGTCTACTAGTTCTGCTCTTTTGACCAGGAGAGTGCTTTGCTTTTTTTGTTGTTCTTGCTGTTTGGCCCGTACTTACGCTGTGATTTCCTTGCTTGCCATATCTTGTTCTCAGCTTCTCTCTGTTTCTCCTCCCTGACCACAGCTGTTTTTCCAGCATCCAAGCTCTTGTGGAAGCTTTTCTCTGACGCTCCCTTTCCTCCATCTGGCCCTCTATGCCCCTCCATTACCAAGTACAACTAACTAATCTTGATGGAATGAACACCATCGGTTTCTCCAAAGTATTTTTGGAGCACTGATCACATCAATTGTTCCATTTTTCAGCTCTTCTCAGCCTCCACTTCTCTCCTGGAAGAATCTAGAGTAGGAGGAAGTAGAAATGCCATTTCACCTGGATGTGGGATGATTGATGCCACTGGATACGGCCCTTGACCTGAGGAGGCAGCTGGGGTCTGGCAGGCAGGTGGCCCTATCTAGACGATCTACAGAGAGGCAGCTACAGGGAACCCTTGGGAGATGGGCCAGGACCTGTGACCTCTGGGAAATAGCCACATCTAATAGACATAAGATTAGATGATCAGAAAACAAATTCTGCCAAAGCCCAAAATTTGATTCTCTCAATCCTAAAGTTGCACAATAAAGAAAAACACAACTAAGGAGATGCCAAATTCACCCTTCAACATCAGAGTCTCTGGTAGTGACACAGAGTATTCTGGTCCCTCCCACCTCCCTCTGGCCTCACAGCTTCAGGGAGCTCCTGAAGAACTTCCAACTGTCAGCATCTGCATTTCTTTGGCTGAGGGTTTTTCCCTAAAAGGTGAAGAAGGCTGCTTTAGGATGTGGGGCAGGCCAGAAAGTCATCCCCAGAGAGCAGTCTTCCATCAATGTCTGCTGAGAGTATAGATGCCTCAGTTCCCTCATCCTCTCCAGTGGGATAACTCTGAGGTGTAAATTCCATACCACTTCCCTGAGGTTACTGTGGCATTACACTTGGATCACCCACGGTGGTAGCCAGCTTGATAATACATCTTTAATTGGCCGCATCCCCTTCCCCACCAGCTACTGGGGCTGCCCAAACTCCCCTTCCAGGTAAACTACTCACACTCAAATCCTAATTTCAGGGTCTCCTAATGGAAAAACCCACCTTAAGATACGGCCTTGCCCTCCGAAAGCTTCCATCTGCAACAGTGACTCTGCTTATCGATTCCACTCTTTTTAAAAAATTAATTTATTTTGAAAGAGAGAGAGAGTGTGCACGCACACAAGTGGGGAGGGGCCCAGAGAGGGAGAGAGAATCCCAAGCAGGCTCTGCACTGCCAGCACAGGGCCTGACATGGGACTCCATCTCGAGAACTGTGAGATCATGACCTAACCTAAGACCAAGAATCGATGCTTAACAAGCTGAGCCACCCAGGCGCCCTTCATCAATTCTGCTCTGTCTCAGTAGTCCCAGCCATGTACCAGAGGCACCACTCCTGAGCTTATTCCACTGAGCTGCAAGACCAGGGTATGGACCTCTAGGCAGCTGGGTCTCAGGAGGGAGAGACTCAGGAAAGGGCAACATCCTCAGTCCTTTTCCCAAACATATAAATAATATTAGACATCCTTCCTCCCTAGGGAATAATGACTGAGGGGGTAGAGAGAGGCCACAAGTATTCCACTAACTCGTGTTCCTCCTTATAGAAGCCTAGGTTCCTCTTGAATCTCTCACACACACAAAATGCTCCCTTGCATATTCTAGTTATGTCCCAATAACTGGAACATACCAGTGTTAGAGGTTGTGCGGGCATACTAGTAAGATAGGAGCGGAGAGCGTGATTGTTCTCCATGATAAAATGAGGAGGATTCAGATATGAGGTGGATGTTGAGGAAAAGATGGGCCAAACGATATGGTAAAGTTCTGAAGAGCAAGATCTCCCAGGAGGGACTTCCGGTGGGGGCAGGAGGCGTTGCCAGAGGGATTTTCAGAGTTAGGAGATTAGTCCTCAATGAAAAAGTGTTTCCTCATTTTCACTTGAAACTTTTAGCCAAGACTTACATACTGACTTGTGTGCTGTGTTGGAGGATGGGAAGGAACAGGGCTGAGCAACCTGTCTGGGACAGAGAGGAGAGAGAGCAGCCTCTGCAGGTTGGGTGGATACCAGTGAGGCTGGACATGCAGTGGTAGCAGGGTAACATCGGATAGAAAAGAACTAACACCAGTTCTGGCCGCCACACCCTATCAATAAGGATAAATGCAATGAGTCAAGATAATATGTTAAAATTATATTAGATTGTGGACTAGAGTGGAGGTCAGCAAACATTGCCTCTACAGGCATGTTTTTGGCTTTGCCAAAATTTTGGGCCCTACGGTCTGTCACAACTACTCACATCTGCCACCGTAGTGCAAAAGCAGCCACGGACAATAAACACGTGAGGATGGCTGTGTCCCAATCAAACTTTACTTACAAACACGGACTTGGCTTGGGGCTCACAGGTGGCTCAGTTGGTTAAGCGTCTGACTTCAGCTCAGGTCATGATCTCATGGTTCATGAGTTCGAATACCATGTTGGGCTCTGTGTGACAGGTCAGAACCTAGAACCTGCTTCGGATTCTGTGTCTCCCTCTCTCTCTGCCCCTCCTCCACTCATACTCCATTCCTCTCTTTCTTTCAAAAACAAATAAACATTAAAAAAACAAAAACCAGAGTTGGTGCATAACCATACTCTGCCACCCCCCTGGAATAGGGTTTTGTTTTTTTTTTTTTTAGCATGTTGCCAACGTTATTTTATTTTATTTTAAAAAAAATTTTTACATGTATTTATTTTTGAGAGACAGAGAGAGGCAGAGCACAAGGAGGGGAGGGGCAGAGAGAGAATGAGACACAGAATCCGAAGCAGGCTCCAGGCTGCTCTGAGCTGTTAGCATAGAACCCAATGCAGGGCTTGAACTCAAAAACCGTGAGATTATGACCTAAGCCAAACTCGGATGCTTAACCGACTGAGCCATCCAGGCGCCCCTGGAATAGAATTTTTCATACAGCTGCAGAAGGAGATAAATTACACATTTCAAAACACCAGAAAATATTACCAAAGAAATTGTGAGTATGCTTGAAAAATGTAAAAATAAAGTATTTCTGTACTGTAAATAACAAAAGAGCAAATAAAAACAAAAGGAGGAAAATATACAGCATACGTTCTTACTGTAAGCAGACCTTGATCCTTTTTAGAAATAGGAATAAATAAATTGATTTTCTTAACCGGAATATAAAACAGTGACACTCAGCCCATTCTGGACACCTACAGATTCCAGGGGCTTTCATCGTCCCCAGAGGATAGGCAGAGCAAGCTTTCTTAATGAACCCACAGGCGGCAAGAACAGCAATGTGGGAGGCTGCTAAGAAGCAGAGTAACTTTCCATGTTTTAGCTGAGCCAGTGGGATAAAATTGTGCTAACAGATGAGATTTGTCACTGTGGTTTTCGTCATTGTGATGAAGACACTCACAAAGGGCAATGCGCACAGTCCCCCCCTTCCCTGACACCATTCTCTTGCAGTTGGGATTAGGAGAAAATCAGACACAAGTGTGCAATAGCAATAACCCTTGGGTATTTATATAAACTCACATCCCAGACTTCAAAACACAGACGGCAAAAACCAAGTGGAGTAAAGCGATTTCCAAAGGCTTATGCACCAGGCCAGGAAACCTCGCTCCTGTGCTCCTGGGCCAGCACACGCCCATAATGCAGGTTTAAAGGCCAGACCCAGCGGCGCCTCCTGCCTGTTGTGACCTATGTTTGGGGCTGCCAGCCCACCATGCCCCTTCAAGTGTCAGTGTTGGCATGTCCAAGGCTGGCTCCATGTAAAACAAAGAGCCTGGGGTGTCTCTTCCTCCCCACTCTTAAGGACAGGGCCAGAGCTGTCCAACCCCATCTCTACCTTGCAACTAGTGTTCTACTCTTCACACTGCTGAGCCCACCTGTCATTGTCCAGTGAGCCTTCACCGCGCACCAGGGACACACAGCTCCATAGAGCTGGCTACCCAGCTGGAAGCCACAGTTGAGGCCTATTGACTTCTATTTTGAAGAGATCCTGTTTCTTCCCCCATGTTGGTCAGATGCTTACAGTGACGGAATGAAGAGAAGCCCCTCTTCGTACTCTTCATTGGGAATGTCATTATCTTCTTCAGTCAACTCTTGGAGAATACCCCCTTTTTTTTTGAGAGAGAGAGAGAGAGAGAGTGGACACAGAAGCACAAGAGGAGAAGGGGGGCAGAGGAAGAGAGAGAGAGAGAGAGAGAGAGAGAGAGAGAGAGAGAGAGAGAGAGAGAGAGAGAGAATTTAAGCAGGCTCCACACTCAGCACAGAGCCCAATATGGGGCTCAATTCCACAACCCTGGGATCATGTCCTGTGCTGAAATCAAGAGTTGGCCACTCCACCGACTGAACCACCCAGGCTCTCCTGAGACCCTCCTTGACCACTGTCCATGGGAGGGCCTGGCACAGAGCTCTAGGTGGTGGGCTGGTCTGCACAGAGCCACCATTGTCTCCCTGAGGTTCCAGCTCTTTCTCCAGCAATGACATCCCTTCACATATTTGTTTCGGCAATGGCAGCTGGTCAGGTCTCTTGGCCCCCTGTCCAAAGTGGGGGTCTTTAGTTGCCCTAGACCCAGCTCAGTTTACTCATTTTTGGGCAAGAGAAAGGCATTAAGGGTACCTGCTATCTGGATCTTACCCTTTACTATCACAATTGGTCAGATATTCTACAAAGCAAAAGTGTTTTGATCTCTTTTATTACACATCATCGGGGAAAAAAAATTGTGGCCCCAAAGTACCATTCAATAAAGCTCTTTTCCTTTATTTCTGTCTCTGAGAGGCAGGTTTCTATTTGCTTTTTAAAAAAAACATAAAAAGCAAGTAAGCATGGCTTATAAAAATGAGAGGGGAATCTTCCCATGGGATTTATAATGATTTTCTTCCTTTATTGCGTATCATAAGGGAATAGATGATACAGGAAGATGCTTGGGAATTTTGCTGAAAACAAGTTACAGCCTGTTAACCCCATCTGCTTCCCATGAGCAGGAAAGCTATTATGTGATCATGTCACGGTGGCCCTGGATTTTCTCAAGGCTTTTCCATAAGATGGGGGCTTAAGACAAAATCCTTCAACCCTTTGGTTCTAATCTTCTTTCTCATAGGCCAGTCAATAACCACAGAAGGTAAGAGCATCTGGCCAATACCCATGAGTGCTGAGTTGGAAAAGTTTAAATCTTTCTGTGCTCTTAAAGTAATGCAATGCAATGAAAAATCCAGAAATTTCAATGGCTGGGCTTTAGATTTGCAAAGCACAAAATTAAGTGTCTGGGTGATGTGTTTACTGTTATAAACCCAGATTGTAATGCTCTTTCCAGAGTGAATTCTAGACTCTTAGGGTCACTTTCCAAATTAAAAAAATATGTATACATACATTTTGAATATCTACTATGTGCCAAAAATGTTCTCAGGTCATTATCCGATGTGTTTTCTGAACTGTTAGCTCTGATGAATTTGATGAATCACCCATGAATCAGAAAATTGCAAAATATCATTTACACTGTATATTATGTCAGCACAGGCTCAGACAGAGTTGGATATGTACACTTCAGTTTCTGGGAAGGCAGAGAGATTTCAAAAACAATTCCAGGAAAGGAAGTGAATGTGCCTTTTGATACATTAGCCAAGTGAGACACAAAAGAGACCTAAATTTGTAAATAACAGTTATTTTTCCAAAATTGCTGCAGGGACATCCTAATATTCAGTGACCCTTAAAATATAATACACCTATGTTCAGATAATTTCCAGGTATTTCTCCAGCCTTGACTCATCCTAGGACCTCAGATCCACTCATTAAGCAACTTCAATTGACACTAAACCCAAGAGATGAAGCTTAAGTTCTCTCCTGCTGGAAATCCTTCCACGGCTCCCCATCACCTTCAAAACAATGCTCTGCCTCCTCAACACAACCTGCCTACAAGGTCTTTCCTAGCCTGGCCTTGACCTTCTGGACTTACCATCTCTTAATAGGGAGTCCCCAGGACAACATTTTCTCTTCGCTGCCCCCCACTGTTCCCTCTGCCCAGAGTGCCCCTCTGTCCTTTCACCAGCCTGTTCTTGTCCATCGTGCAGGACACTTCATGCACCATCGCTCCATGCTCCCAGGCTGGGCTAAGTGCCCGTCACTGGGGTGCTCTATACATAGCTCTGTCTGAACATGGACCACTCGGTATTACAAGTCCACATTCCTCCACTAGACTACTCAAACTTTACATATCTTTTTACCCCAGGTTCTTCATACACTTTCTGACTTTTGTTAGACACATAATACGTGCCTATTGAACTTGAACTGAAGTGGTAACAGCATCTTGTGTGTGTGTGTGTGTGTGTCTGTGTATGTGTGTATACCCATAGTCAGGTAGAGTGATAGCAAGAGAAGAAAGGTTATAGAACCTAAATTCAGACACCCAAGAGCTCTTATGTGAGGTCAAGCTTAAGAGAATTTTGACCCGATCACTTTTAGTCTTCTAGAGTCTATGGACTATGAGACAAAGATCCTCAATAAGCTAAAAAAAATTTTTTTTTTTTAAATGCACAAGCCTATTTCATTGAGATCAAAAGGAACCTTTTGGAAGAAGCAGAAACATCTTTTTTTTTTTTTTTTCAAATAGTGCACACAGGGACACAAATCAGAAAAGCCAAGTGTGCTAACTGGAAATGGACTGAGCACAACTCATTGTCCTACCTACGGAGACTAAGGAGAAAAACCTCAAAGGGGCTGGAAGTGGCAGACATGATAGACAGCAGTGCAGAGGGCAGAAGTGAGCACCCACCTCCCCACAGAAGGCTTGGCATTCTACCTGGTGCCTGTGGGTCTCTGAGCAAGCCAGGGAGCTGGGGTCCTCCTATGGAGCCGTAGATTTTCCCAGCCCCTGACGGCCGTCTGGAGTGGGCACTGGCCCAGCATCCTTCCCAAGGCACATATCAGCAGCTTACCAACCCCCTAATCATCTCTCAAGTCTGCCGGGGCGCCATCCGGGCATATCCAATGTCCCAGACAACGGAGTGGGCGCTTGTATGGAAGTTTCACTTTGGCTCCTCAGGAGAGCTGCGAACTGTGTGGGTATACCCCCCCTTAACTTCACAACCCAGACTTTCACACTCGCAAATCTTTTCTTTGAATTTAAAATTTCCCCCTGAGGCAGTAAATGCTACAGACCTGGTGGGGCCTGAGCACCCATACTTCTAAACGATCTCTAGATGATTCTGACATGAAGCTAAGTTCAGGTGTTTCTGGTGTCCTTGATATGTACACGTACACACAAGGTAACTGCGGAGGCTAGCCAGAACAAAACCACCTTTATAGTCTTCACAACATGAAGAAAGCTGGATCATTTGGGATATTTTGGTTTACAAGCAAAAGAAAACCTGACCCAAACTGATTTAAGAAAAAAGGGGAAATCATAAACTCATGCAATTGACAAGTCTGGGATGGTTTGCCTTCAGGTCTGGCTTGATCTAGGACTCAGATCACAGGGATCCATCCCTTGCTCTGGCTTCCTCCAGTTTAGCTCTGTTACCTGGCTGCCCAAGATGGCCACCTGATGGATTTAGACCTCTCTTCCAGCCCCAGTAATTCCATACCACACATCCTCCCTTAACATTGCTCTAGTGCTTTATTGCCACATAACAGATTATCCCCAAGCATAATGGTTTAAAACAACTATTTATTACAGCTCACAATTTAGGTTAGATGTTTGGGAATAGCTCAGCTGGGCAGTTCCTCTGCTTCATGTGACTCTAACAGGTGTCACTTGATGGCATTCAACTGGTGGCTCATCTACTCTAGAATTGTGCTCACATGCTGGGCCTTTCAGCAGGGGCGTCTGGAAGGCTGGGCTCAGTTGGGTCCTCCTCTCTCCAGTGGTCTCAGGGCCCCTTGCACGGTCTCTGCAGCAGGACTGTCAGGTGGCTTGTGCAGTGGCTCAGCACACCCAGAGACCAACACAGAAGCTTGGCAGTCCTCTTAAAGGCCAGACCTGGAATGGATACAGCACCCCTTCCACTGTTCTCCATTGCTCAAAGCAATCACACATCATCTCAGATTCAAGAAGAGGGGAAACAGAATCCTACCTAACAAAGGGAGAAGTAAAAAAATGTTACAGTTGTCTTTAAACCTCTACCCCTACTGGCCCAGTGGCAAAGACTGAGTCTATGTTCCAGAACCCCTAGCAAAAGGCCTGAGATTAATCTGTGGTCAAACTGGCTTGGGTGAATGCACCTGCCCCTGAAAGAATTTCTATGACAAGGAGCTTGGGAAATTTTTATTGGAGCTGGGAATAGAAATAATCCTAACTGATATTATGGCTAAGAAGTCCTATAGAGGGGAATGTGGGTGGGTGGGTCCTGAGCAGGGATTGTAGCAGACCTGAACAAGGTCTTGAATGCAGGTGCTTTAGTTGGGAGGTAACCCCAGGGAGCAAGAGTGAGGGAGTAGTGGGAAGGAGACCAGAGGGAGGGAAAGCAAATGTAAGAGTGTTGTGACCAATGAGGCTTGATTCTTCTTATTCTGAGATGCCCACAGAGCAAGATCCAGTCCTGTGCCCCTAAAGGACTGCAGGCTGGGACATTGTCCCACCAGTTCCCTTCCTTTACTTGTTAAAGGCTGCTCCTGGGGGCATCTCCCATGCACTTGCAGGAGCAGAGCAGGCCCCCAAGGCTTCAGAGAAGACCCCAAGGCAGAAAAGTGAGGAGACGTGAGCTTGCCCTTCTCATGGTGCAAGATGAGTCTAGCCTGTATGGAAACGTGGTCCCAGTGCTGATGCTGAAGTACAAGAGGGCCAGGGACGGGATTCTAGGTACCAAAAACATCCGTCATAGGAGCCAACCAGCAAATGTCCTCCGAAGGGTCAGAGCCTAAGTCACTTTGCCAAATGGCTCCAGGGAGCCCACCAATCCATCTGCAGCTGATGTGATGGGCATCCAAGGAGCCCCTCCTGTGCGGCAGATCAGCGCAGGGCATCTTCCCTTTAGGCCTGTCAGTGGCACCAGCCAACACCAGCAGAACATACCTGTGGCCAGTTGAAGGTGGGCTCATGGGCACTCATAGCAACAAGGGAGACCACACCCCATAAGGAACTGTGTAGGAGGTTGTTGAAAGAGGCTTTGAGATCAGCTCTTCAATTAGGTGATTTGAGGAAGTTCCAGGATGTATGGTCTTGCTCTAGCCTGGATACTGTCAGAAAATGGGGCAATTTTATGGCTGGGCATCTTAGTAATTTTGTATAGAAGGCGATGGGAGGAACAGAGTGGGGCTAAAGCGGCAGTTGATCAGAGATCATTCATGCTTTCCAGGCAGAAGAGGCTATGAGGTCATCTTCATAGTTTGCCCCGTGTTTTTGCTTTTGTCTTTGCTCGCACATGATGACAGTGTGGCTTTGTTCTGTCTCACTCCATCGTGGTCACAAGTAACCTTGTCCAATGCTGGTGTTCTGGGAAATGCTGGGTTCAGTAGGGAGGAAACTCTGCAGCCCGGGTATAGGTGTCAGACCGAGGGGCTGGTGCCTTTTCCTTTCTTGGATCTCCTACGATACAGTCTGTGTCACCCTCATGAGAGTGACAGGTGCCCCCGTTAGCTCAGTGCATGGCTCTAAGCAAAATCAGCTCATGAAGAGCATGGCATAGAATAGGCACAGATCAGGAGGGTTCTTCTGTCTCTTCAAAAGCTCTAAGGGTGGCCGGAGACATATGAGTAGATTTTCTCTATCTCCTCCGTGATGTTCATGGTGGAACTTTAGAAACTGGCAGGGCCCACCAATCCATTCCCTGCCATTTGTTTGCAGGTGACAAAGCATGATGGTGACAGATCAGATAACCTTCCCAGCCACACAGGACTTAAATGAAATGGAGCCAGGCTTTCAGGGAGGAAAGTGTCAGGCATTTCGCATGTTGCAGTCTGCCGTTGGCAGAAACCATCACACGAGAAATGTTAAATGGGACTCGGAGCCTGTAGAGCAGTTTCTGGAGCAAGGTTTGTGCATGACCACTATTTTGACCAATGCCAAAAGTGGACCGGGCTGGAGTACAGCCAGGAATTTTAATGCCATTGGGCAAATCCAAAGTTTAAAGAAGTCAGCATAGCTGGGAAACATGGTAGGGAAAATTACCTGTTCCAAAGGAGGATCAGACTCCTTGATCCCCAAATCAGCCTCACCATTGCCACTCAAACTGTGCAAAGTCAAAGAAGGACCTCATCAGAATTTCTGGAAGCTCAACATGTTTTTGCCATGCTTAAAACTGGGGTTCTGCACAGAGGCTAGCATAAGTCAGAGACAACCTCATCTGGCCAGCAGCACGTCACCCAGCTTGGGGTCATGCACCTTGTGACTACGAAGTTCAGCACAGCGCTGTTGGGGACACCTGTGGTGCCAGCTTCACGTGCCCTCAGACCACCCCTGCTTTCAGCCCTGGATCCTGGACAACTCTCTGCAGCTCGGATTCCCTAGCCCTGTGCTAATGGTCTTCTGCCCCGGGGTCTTCTCTGAAAACAGAGCTGTTCACAGAGCCAGGGAGCAAGCCCCTTGACTTGCTGGGAAAGTTAACACTCCCAAGGCAATGTTTAGTCATTGCAGGGACAGGAAAGCTCCTGTCTACTTTTTCAACAGACAATTCTAGGAGGCATTCTGTATACTTCTCAGAAGAGCCTACCAGAACTGATCTGCAACTTTGAGAACGTGCCCTTATATTATCTTTTCCTTCTTTCCCATCTCACGTCCTCATTTCCACAGTCCGACCTCCCAGGTTGATCTCCCATGTCAACCTTGTCCCAGGCTCTGCTTTCAGAAGAGTCCACAGGAAACCACGCACGAACTCAGTCTTCCTTTATTACATGGATTTTCCAGGCTAACACAGCTGATGCCAAGTACATTTGTTCTCCAACTCAGGGCTGCAGAATCAGAACAGGGCCCAGACATCCAGATGCTTCTGAGAATCCTGCCTCAGGGCCCGAGGCCCCACTATAGGCCTGGGCCTGCATCTTAATGTAATCAAGAAATTCTTTTCCACTTCTTTTGATGGGTTAGCCTTTCTAGCAGGAATCTTTTGATGACACGTGACAGAAATGCACTTAAATGAGCTTAGTCCTACGGAGGCAGGGAGATCAGTAGGCGAATATTGAAGTGTCTCCTGTAATTGAAGGAAGGGCTGGACAACACAGGGGAGCATGACCCTGGCTTTTTTTTTTTTTAAGTTTATTTATTTATTTTGAGAGAGAGAAAGAGAAAGAGAGCACACCCACATGGGGGAGAATGGTTGGGGGAGCGCAGGAGAGGGGCAGAATCCCAAGCAGGCTCTATACTGTCAGTGCGGGGCTCAACTCACCAACTGTGAGATCATGACCTGAGCTGACATCAAGAGTGGGATGCTTAACTGACTGAGCCCCCCGGGCTTCCCTGAGCCTGGCTTTTTTACCTGGAAAAGGTGGCCCCAAACAGCTCAGAAGGTTTCTGTAAGCTCCAGAAAGAAGTTGTTCCCTGATTAATTCAAGGGCCTAAAACGTATCTTCAATATGGTATATGGTTAGTAGGTATTTATTGAATGGATGAGTGAATGAATGGGGAGAAGGTGAAAAAGAGAGCAGGTAGGTGAAGGAAGGAGGTTTGGGGAAGAAATTACCTAGTCCCCAGCTTTGGACAGTCCCTGCTCTTTCCGAGGGTCCTGACTGGTGATATTGTCCTATCATAACTCCGCTCAGAAAACTGCTGTGGCTCCCTATTGCCTGTGACAAAAAACTGACCTGCTTAATATTCCATGCAATCCACCCACGGCGGAGCCCAGCCACCTCTCTGTCTCACACACCCTCCACCCAGGACACACTGGGCCACAAACCCCATCCTGAGGGAGCTGTCCTGAGCTAGCATCACTGGCTGGTGATTTTCATCATTTCAAGTTTACAGAGCAAGAAACTGGTTTGCCCAGGATCACAAAACTAACAAAGGATTCAAATCCAGAAGCCTCACATCTCCATGCCCTCGCTGTCCTCTGCGTTGGGCCGAGGTAGCCCTGACAAGTGAACTTGCGCCATCTGGTGGCAGGATTCGAATAGGCACCAGGTCCGTGGACTTCAAGCTATTAAAGCTGCGAGCTACCTGTCCCTAAAAAGGTTTGTGAAACCTGGAGAAGCAAACGGGCTCATCTGTGTTCCACCCTCACCCCCACCTCATGGCCAAAAAAAAAAAAAAAGGTCAGCAAAAGCCAATGCCCCTTTAATACAAAAAAGAACAAATAGTGCCAGGACATTTCAGGAAAGTTATAAACCACTGGGTTGCTGGGCATGCACCAGTGGGATGAAGTGATTCAAAGAGAGGAAACTCCTATTTCCTTTTAAGCATCACTACACTTTTGAGTAGCTTAGAAGTCATTCACCTACTGAAGATTCCAGCTACCATTTTATTTTTTCTTTTCTTTTTTTCCTTTTTTGGGGGTACTCTTAATCTTCATTGTCTATTTCACCCATTCCGCCACCCACCTCCCCTCTAGTAACCATCAGTTTGTTCTCTATAGTTAAGAGTCTGTTTCTTGGTTTGTCTCTTTTTATCTTTGTTCGTTTGTTTCATAATTCCACAAGTGGAATTCCACAGTATTTGTCTTTCTCTGCCCTATTTCACTTACCATTATACCCTTTAGATCTATCTAGGTTGTTGCAAATAGCAAGATTTCATTCTCTTCTTTAAAAAAAAGTTTATTTATTTATTTTGAGAGCAAGAACGTGAGCAGAGAGGGGCACAGAGTGAGGGAGAGACAGAATCCCAAGCAGGCTTCATGCTGTCAACACAGAGCCCAACGCAGGGCTCAAACCCATGAAACACGAGATCATGATGTGGGTCAAAATCAAGAGTTGGACACTTGACCACCACCCAGGTGCTCCATAGATTTCATTTATTTTTACATCCAGTTACCATTTTAAACAACCATTTTTAAATGTCCATTCTGTGAAAGAGGACATGAACACAAGCATCAGCCCAGGGTTGTTGTAAGTATCTAATCTTTAATTTGGAAACCTTTATTATGGGACTTATCACATTTCACTGGAATTGCAGACACTGCCTCTTTCACCCTCCAGCTGCCCTTTCCTCAGTCCTGTGGAAACTGTTAAAAGATAATTGTCAACAAAAAGGTAAAATCATGACCCTCAAACAGATGTAAAAAATGAATGTGTTAGGGGCGCCTGGGTGGCTCAGGTCATGATCTCATGGTTTGTAGGCCCGAGCCCCGCCTCAGGCTCTGTGCTGACAGCTCAGGGCCTGGAGCCTGCTTCAGATTCTGTGTGTCCTCCTCTCTCTGCCCCTTCCATGCTCATGCTCTGTCTCTTTCTGTCTCTCAATAATAAATAAATGTTCAAAAAATTTTTTTAAATGAATACATTAAAGATTTTATTTAAGTAATGATGGAATTATTTTATTTAACTAATGAGAGACTAGGAGATGTTATAGCCAGTTCAAAAAAGAATCCAAGGAATAGGCACATCTATAGACGAGGAATACTTAAATTAATATGTAAATGAGGGCAAAATCTGTCTTTCTGTATGGGGCGGGGCAGACAATTGAACCTTTACTGGGCAGTACAGGATGTGCAGGCCTGCAGGCAAGAATAGTCTGGTTTCTGTTGGTTGCCTAAGAGAACAGAGTTGCAAAACATCTCAAAGACTGAGAGAGGCTAGACTCAGGAGACCTGTAGGCGTGTCCTCTAGACAAAGCAGTTTTCTACTGAAATAAAAAGTTTCCTCTACACCAAGAATGTAGAAGCTCCTTACCATCTCCCTGGCCCCTCCAAATTGTCAAGGCTTCCCTTGACCTGAATCTGCTGTTTGCGCCTCCCCCTCCCTCCAATCCTGAACAAGTGCTGTTTGAATACTGAAGATGTACCCTGTGCCCACAAGGCCCAGCTTGAGGCGTGACCCTGGGAACCGTGTGGCCTGTGCCTGTCGTAGTGGGGGCTCATCTGTGAGCAGCGGGGCTTATCTGGGTGATTATAACTCTCCAACTACCTGCCCACCCACTGCTCCATTCCCTAACCCTTCAAAGTCCTATTGATGGGGAGAACAAAGACAAAAGAAATGTAGAAAAAATTAAATGTCCTTATTTTGCAGCCCATTGATAAATACCTGAGACAGGCCAAGTGTAGCAGTTTCTCATTGACTATCTTCAGGTCAATGTTTTGCTAGAGGCAAAAAACAACCTCCCTTTGATAATTGCCAGACCTCCAGGATCCTGTAAGTCTTCTTTAACATATGCAAATCCTTTTAGAAACCTCCTTTATATCTGCCCAGACCCTCACCTTAAAGAAAAATAGTCAATCATTCCTCACATTCATATTGCAGCTCTTTCTGCCCACGGGTCCTGTCTCCATGCTTTAATAAGAACAGCTTTTTGTACCAAAAATGTCTCAAGTACCCTTTCTTGACTGTTTATTCCTGGCCCACGTCACATCACTATCTTCCCTGTTTTCACGGCAATTTCCCACCCCCTTACCCAATGAGGGATCCATTCCAACCCCCCAGTGGATGCCTGAACCTGTAAATAGTATGAACCCAACATATTTTGTTTTTTCTTATACACACACACTTACTGATGAGGTTTTGGAATGGAGCGGGTCTAGAGCTGACAGCCAAGAAAGAATTCTTGGGACGCTTTTGGTGAAAAAAGGTGATTTTATTACAGCACCAGAAGACAGGACCCACGAGTAGACAGAACTGCACTGGATTTGTGATGAGTGACTGGTTATACGCTATGGAGTTGAGGGAAGTAAAGGCAAAAAGGAGGTTTCCAGAAGGACTTTCATATGCTAAACAGGACTCATAAGAGGGGCACCTGGGTGGCTTAGTCATTTAGGTGCTGACTCTGGGTTTCAGCCCAGATCATGATCTCACAGTCTGTGAATTCAAGCCCCACGTCTGGCTCTGTGCTGACAGCTCAGAGTCTGAGTCTGCTTCAGATTCTGTGTCTCCCTCTCTCTCCTCTCTCTGCTCCTCCCCCGATTGTGCTCTATCTCTCTCAAAAAATATTTTAATTTTACCTACCATTTTCTTCTTGCCTTTATTTCCCACATCACTATGGAGGGGAGGGTGATGTTAGGACTCCAGGAAATAAATGGAGTCTATAGGTTTCTGGAGATTAGGCTATTGATAAGATTGCTTTTTTCTTGTGATTTACTAAAACATTTGTAAACTGATGGACACTCAGGTCCTGCAGGACCGAGATCTCTATCACAGTTTTCCCCCTTCCTTAGTTCCTGGACAGCCACGAGTGGCCGACGGATGTCCTCCATATCCCACCGGAAGGGGGAGGGGCTTGTGGGGTATCAGCTTGCCTTGTGCTTCCTCATCACTGATGATCAAGTTTCATTTATAAATTATGCACAGTAAGACATTAACAACAATAATAAAATAGGACAATTGCAACAGTACACTGTAAAAAGATTATGTGAATGTGGTCTCTAGTTCGAAATATCTTACTGTATTGTACTCGCCCTCCCTTTTGTGATAATGTGAGATAACAAAACGATTACATGATGAGATAGAGTGAGGGGAAAGTTCTCCAAAAGTGTACACATGTGCAAAGCAGTCGTCAATATCCCGTACTGTAACAAAGTTAGGAATACTTGAAAGAATTTTGAAGAATATGTATATAATGGTTTTGCCCAAATTCTGCTTTGAAATTTCCAGCTGACTTCTTTTTGGACCCTAGAGAGGGAAAGGTTAGGACCTGAGGTCCCTGTGCTGGGGGCGGGGGACACACACATATTTTGGAACAATGCTGGGAGCCTCTGACCACAGCAAACCCCCTCAGGCATAAGGTCCCTCTTAAGAATGTAAGACCATGTACTCCCACTCAGGTTTACCTAAAAAATTGACAATCAAAATACCAACTAAAATAAATAAACCATAAAACTAATGTTACACGAGGGACACTATGACCAGTCTGACCCCTCACACAATGGAGTGGAGTCAATCAGGAGTGGACAAGCCGTCGCCTAGAGTTGTCCAGCCAGTAAGCGTAGGACCTGAGAAAGAATGAGGGGGAAGGGAAGAGGGCTGACCAAAAGCAAATGAAACAAAGTCCCTCGCCTGTAGTTGGGGGTATTTGCCTTCGAAAGCCCTCTCTCTGTAAAGAGAGCTTTCCTACTGTTCTTCCTTTCTGAGCTTATACTCCAATAAACATCTGCCTGCTGCTCGGTCTGTGTCCACCTCTTCACTCTTCGAAGCAGTGAGTCAACGAATACCGGTATTGAGGTAAAAAGAAATCCTGTGACATTTCTTTGGGGGCTCGTCTTGGGATATCAGCATCTTCTAGCGGTAAGTAAAAAGCAGCCGGCACCTCCATCTTATCTTCCTATCTTAGATAAAACTCTCAAACCACGTAATGAGCGCTAACGGACACCCGTCAGCCAGGTAAGAGCAAATAATGTGGTTGGTTCTCCTCCCATCTGACCCCCCAATGTAGTTGGGAATGTTGGGGTGATGGAGTTCCCAATTTCCTTTCGAGAAGAACCCCAGATGCACGGGACTCAGGGGAGGCTGAACAGCAATGGAAGGGTCCTGACCTAGGTTACTCTTTGGTGGACACCTGAATGCTGTGGGCAGAACCTGATCCCCAATGGCCCGTTTGGGTATCTGGTGGAATTCTCCTCTTTCTGTCTCTAATTTGTGTTTTACCTTCAATTACAGGATGGATGCTGGATTTACTATCTGTTTGATGGTTATATGTAGGAGAGAACATACAGTACCCCTTCTTATATTTAGTGGTATTTGGAAAGAAAGATGGAAAGAATTGTGATTTTACCCAAAAGATCAGGACACTATGCTTTTTTGAGTTGTTTTGCTCAAGGCCTGGTTAAAATTGTCTCTCCTTTGATCCAAAGGCTGAGAAAACGATGGTGTTCCACATGTGTGTTTTTTCTGTTTAGCAGAGGAATGGACGCCTGTACCATGTGAGGGATGGATGATGTATGAAGGGTTTTTACTGGGATACAGGGGAGCAATTTTGCTACACTTAGCCTAGCGTATGCTGATTTGTAACAACCTAGATACTTTAAAATGGACATCCATATGGCTGGAAGATATTTATGTGGGCATTGCTGAACAAGGTAGGCAGGGGACTAGACCTTGACTTTGGCCCTTTCATCACCCTCCTCAACAGCCAATGATCGATATATAAATTACTACTGGGCCAAAATAAAATTAGTGGGTCTTTCTACAACCAGAGCAATCTTGCTTGGTCAGAGTCCACCCCCACAAAGTCCTATAGGGAGGAAATGGAGGGGTAAGAGAAATTAGGGAAGACAAGGTCAGCTCTCAGAGGTAGGGTCAAGTCTGGGTAAGAATGACTACTCCCGGCACCTCACGAGACTGACTGGGCTTTTGGCTGCCAGTCGCACAGCCAGTCAGAACTCGGGGCCAGAGCATGAGGCTTCTCCTGGCCAACAATCAGGGTCAAGAGATAAGGTTCTCCTGGTCAGCTATAGGAAATTGAGATAAGGGATACCTTTTCCTCCTTTTTCCTATAGATGGGAAGGCCAATACTTCTTTGGGATGCATTCTAAAAAACTGGGGTGATGTCCTTGCTACAGTGCTACTGGCTCCAGGCCAGATAAACAACTGCCTCCCCCTGATGGGAACTGATATTGATTCATGGGTAAGGATGATACAGGGAGAAATAGGCAGAGCCTTCACCGCAATACGTGTCCAAATATACTTCTCTTCCATGCCGGAAGCAGTATTCTCCAAAACCAGAGCCTAACACAGAGCTAGTAAAAATTAAAGAAATGGGACTTTTAAAAGAATGTCACAGCCCCTGTAATACTCTGATATTGGAGGCACAGAACCCTAATGAGGAACAGAAGCTGGTGCAAGATCTACACGTCAGTAGTGAAGCAGTGGTCCCCATCCACCCTGTATCTCCAAACCCCTACCTTGCTGGCCCAGATTCCACCAGATACGAAATGGTTTACAGTCTCAGATTTAAAAGACGCTTTCTTCTGTTTTCCAGTACACCCAGAGTCCCAATTCTTGTTTACCTTCCGGGATCCTGTCCATCCGGCCTCACAAGTAACTTGGACAGTGTTGCCTCAGGGCTTTCGAGATAATCCACATCTGTCTGGACAGGCTTTAACACACGTGATCTTTTGGAATTCGCAGCTGATAATTGCACTTTGCTGCAATGTGTGGATGATCTCTTGCTGTGTGCCCCATCTGAACCAAGTTTACAGGCTGGTACCAAGGCCCTCTTACATTTTCTAGCAGAAAGAGGATATAAAGTCTCCCAACAAAAGGCCCAATCATCTGAAATGTCTATAAAATATCTAGGATTAATCGTTCTGGAAGGCGCAAGAAGCCTAGGTGAAGCCAGAATTCAGCCTGTTGTCTCGTACCGGGATCTGGAGAAACTTCTTAGACAACAGAGAGGGGCTTTAGGTACTACCAGCTATTGCCACTTATGGATCTCAGGATATGCTGAGGTAGCTCACCACCTTTACCAACTAATCAAGGACACACAGGCCACAAACACTCACTTACTGCTATGGGACACTGAGTCAAAACAAGCTTTTAGAACACTTAAGCTCACTTTGTTGTAACATTTAAATTACAAGCACTTCCAATGGGAAGTTAAATGTTACAGAGATAAAGAGGGTAGCCTTCAGCGTTTTGACTCTGAAGAAGGCCCACTACAGCCACGTGGGGCATCTTAGCAAGAACTTGATCAGTAGCTGGCGGTGGGCCTGCATGGCTCAGAGCCTTCGCAGCTGTTGCCCTCATAGCTCTTGCTGCAAAACTAGCCCTTGGGCAAGACCTTACCGTCTAAGCCCCGCCTAATATCCAGGGGCTCCTACCAGTGGACAGCAGCCATTGGCTCACAGATAGCCACCTTCTGCAGCCTCAGACACTTCTGCCCCAGGGGTCTGCAGTGCGTGTAAAGGCCTGCTCCTCTCTGAACCTGGCACCCTTCCTGCCAGAGGAAGGTAAGGAGCTAATACAACAAATCATAGCCCAAACGTATGCTGCCCGAGAGGATTTTCCTATGGAAAACCCAGAATGGACCCTCTACACAGATGGGAGTTCTTTCATTGGGCGGGACTCCTGAAAACCTGGATATGCAGGGATGACTCTTCATAAAACTCTGGAAAGCGGCACCCTGCATCAGGAGCTAGTGCTCGGCTAGCTGAATCAGTTGCCCTTACTGGAGCCCTAGAATTAAGCAAAGATGAGAGAGTTAACATTTATACCGGCTCTAAGCACACTTTCCTGGTCTTACATGTTCATGGTACCACGTGGAAGCACAGACATGTTTTAACAGCTTCAGGGCCTCCTATCAAGTATTACCAGGAAGCTACCCAACTTTTACAGGCTGTTCACCAGCCCTTAGAGGTAGCAGTAACACACGGTAAAGGACACCAGAAAGGATTGGATGAGTAGCAGAGGGAGACAAGTGGGCTGATGCCACAACAAAATCGGCAGCCAGATCTCAAATTATCCCTACCTCGCCTCCCTTATCTGGGATGCCTGTATAAGCAAGAAAGTCCTCACTAGAAAAACAACGGGCGTGACAAGGGGGTTACACTCCCCAGCTGATGGGGTAGTTAGTTACAGGCGGATGATGGCTGACTTCATTTACGGGGCACTAGCCAGTGGAAGGTTTTAAAAATGACATCACACCTTCCATCTACATTTAATGGCTCAAAAACTTTTTTATGGGAAGGGATTTATATAAGACTATTAAATATATTATAAAAACCTGCAATATCTGTTGAAGAAATAACTCACTCTCTCACCTGCGGGTTCTGATAGGGTTACAAAGAACTGGGAATTACCCCCAGGATGATTGGCAGATAGAATTCACACATATGCCAAAAGTACAAGGACATAAATATCTTTTGGTCTGGGTAGATACCCTCACACTTTGGGTCAAAGCCTTTCCTTGCAGGAATGAAAAAGCCCTTAGGGATGGTTAAGGCACTAAGGAGATTATTCCTGTCTTGGACTCCCTACATCCCTTCAAAGTGATAATCGTTCCTCCTTTAAGTCCTCAGTAACTGAAGGGGCATTGATTATCATTTGCACTGTGCCTGGAGGCCGTAATCCTCAGGGGAGGTGGAAAAGACCAATGAAAGCATTAAGAGACATCTTAGAAAGCTGGCCTAAAAAACAAGTCAGAACTGGACATCCCTACCTCCTATTGCCTTGTTTCAGATTAGAAATATCCCCATGAAAAAGGGCATAAGCCCTTTTTGAAGTTCTTTATGGAAGACCCTTTCTTGTTAATGACTTGCTGGTAGATAAAGAGGTATTTGATTTGGTAAACTATGTAATTCCTTTGGCTAAATTCCATTGACTCTGTAGCCTCTCAACTCTGGGGTGACCAGCTTCCCTGTATAACCCAGGAGATAAGATACTCATGAAAACCCTTCCTTCTTTGTCCCCTTCTTTAGAACCAATGTGGGTCCACAGATGGTCATCTTGGTAAATCTTACTGCTGCCAAAGTCCTGGAATTTGACTTCTTGATTCATCGTTCCTGAGTTCGGCTGTGGTTTCCATCAGAACAGGACAACACAGAGCCTGAGTGGAGTTGTGAAATAGGAGATGCTCTTAAATTGATCTTCAAGAAAAGGACACCACAGAATGAAGATGAGTAACACAATACACTGGAAAGTAATAATAATATGCCTGTGGGGTTCAGAGACACTTGCTGTATGTATTCCACCAACCCCACCACTATTAGGGTTGAGTGATAAGACTCCTTTGGTTGAAGCAGCTAACCTAACATTTGCAGAGGGAGACCGTGTTTTAAAATATGACCTGGAATATGGTAATTTTACAATTTGGCATTGGGATAATAGCCATATCCTTAATCTACCTAAGGGCAAACCTTTTACAGGTTACTTATTTGTAAAATTAGGACAAAGTCATAAATATTGGGTTGAAATTTTACCCAGTAATGAAACCGGAAGGGAATTACATAACTCGACTAAAAAGATACATTGTATTGCCATAGATATAGATGATGGAAAAATTAAAAAGGTCCCAGGTTATGAAGACAGAGATGTTGCAGCTGGATGTGTGATGTGCCGTAGTACCGCTTGTCCTGATAGCCCCCTGCCCTGCCAGTGTGGCTGGAAGGCTAGTCACACACTATTCTTAAAGGTCCAATGGTGGACCCAAGCACCTATGGGAAACATCACGGTTAGACCTGGAAGGCTTTGGGAACCTTTGTGGAAAACCCAAACTACCGCCTACTTGGGAGTCTCCTGGATTTTGTTGACTGTGGCTTGGGACACCCAGAGGTTTTCGGTTAATACTTACTATCCCAATTGTTCCCATTCTGTAGATTTACAATGGAAACGACGCCTATGGCGGAATCAACAATACCAGCCCCAAAATAAAAACATAATGAAAAGACACCTCATAGGAGGAATAGGAACAAAATTAGGCATATTGGGGCAGGCAGAATTTGCTGCCGCTGAGGAGCAACACAATTTGGAAAAGGATTTCTTATTCAGAATAGATCATATTAAAGGAACTTTGTTTAAAGAAGAAGGCAAAGGATGGGAAATTCTTTTAAAAGAAAATGAGACTTTAGTAAGGTGGATAAATAAGACAAGAGAAACCATACAAAGGCATTTCCGAACTCAAACCTGGGAAAGGGCATGTATTCTAACCCAGGAAGAATTGCTCACCATGTTAATACAGATGAAATCTGAAATGGCCATGGGACAGTGGCCTACTCTAATGAATGCTGAATTGGAAACTCAAAAATTATGGCCTATATATGGAAGCCCCAAGTTATGGAAGATTATTACTGGGGGCTGTAGCTTGAGGCATTGCATCTTAAGGGCACATGTGCCTCGGATGATCCATGCTAATTCATATACAATAGTTCAGCTTGCAGGCCTAGGGATTATATTAAATCAGACAAGGATTTTGCCAATAGGGAGTCAATGGGCCATAATGTCCAAGGAGTCAGCTTGGGCTCCCATATCTCTTTCTAACTGCGAAAAGAGAAATAAAATCTGGCTGTGCCCTCAACAAAACTGGAACCCTAATTTCACTCAGGTTTGGCCACTAGCCTCTACCCCAGTAACCAATAGCATTTGGTACATGGGTAGAGGAAAATTTTGCTGGGAAGGTAAACAAGGAGAAATAGCTGACACAGAAAGCTTTACCTGTGAGCATGTCTACCATGTACTAGATCATACTGGGGTATGGTGCAACACTGGCACCATTGGTCGAATACATCTACAAAAGATTAACAAGACTTACAGTATTCTGGATATCGAAGATCAGTCTTTCCTTGAGGTAGAATTAAATACACCTCATGAACTTGTTCCTGTGGAAACTGGATGGCCAAAGGAGGAACTGAGGATTGAGGACCATGAGCTAGTTCAGGGGCTTAATTATTCTAATCAACATCACCAGATCCAAATAAGTATGGAAGAGGAAGGAAAAGCTACAGTGAAACTGATAATAAAATATGACCGGACATGCCAGGGATTTTTAGGATGGCTACAGGACATCGTTCCTTTCTATGCTGTGGCTTCTTCCCTAATAGGCACTGCATTTGGAATATTGCTTGTTGGTCTGATATTCTTTTTATATGTCATTTGTAGACGCTGTTGCATACCCCAGAAAAGTAGGACATCCAAGACAGTTTTGCAAACCAAGATGTAACAAACAACTTCCCATCAGATTGGATCTCTGGATCGACCTCTGGACCTGCACTGACTGCCATTCCCCTGTCGTCGCCCCCCTTCAGCAGGAAGCAGTTTAGATCGGTCATCGTCCTGGTTCATAATAGCACTTAGGAGTCATGTATTCAGCGCGGGGAATATAATAGGGAGAAATAGCACAAAACAGGCAGAGAGGGAAAGGTTAGGACCCGAGGTCCCTGGGTGGGGAAAAGCACATATTTTGGAACAATGCTGGGAACCTCAGACCACAGCAAACCCCCTCAGGCATAAGGTCCCTCTTAAGAATATAACAGACACCACCTACCCCCCTCAGGTTCCTCTCAGGAATTTGACAATCAAAATGCCCAACTAAAATAACTAAACCATAAATCTTATGTTAACCGAGGGACACTGTGACCAGTCTGACTCCTCACACAATGGAGTGGAGCCAGTCAGGAGTGGACAAGCCAGCACTAGAGTTGTCCAGCCAATAAGGGTAGAACCTGAGAAGGAATGAGGGGGCAGGAAGGGGACATCCAGGACCTTATAAAACAAGGACCCCTGCCTATAGTCGCCGGTATTCACCTTCTAATGCCCCTTCTCTGTAAAGAGAGCTTTCCTACTGTTCTTCCTTTCTGAGCTTATACTCTAATAAACGTCTGCCTGCCGCTCATTCCGTGTCCACTGTTAGACCCTAAAATGCCAACTATTGTTTCCACTCGCCCACCTCCCTTGTGGTAACCCTAGGAATGTAACTCGATCAACCTGTTTCTTGGGATTCTGTTAACCCCACCTGGAGAAGGCCAAGTTGACAGGTGAAAGTCCTCCAGCTGCTGCCCGGCGGTGTCTTACAGTATAATTAGCCACCACCACATGCTGTAAGA